>NW_025953345.1:205512-478945 GCF_018812025.1 Megalobrama amblycephala
TCTGTTGTCGGATAAAATGAATTAAACATGGACCAACGACGCCATCTATTGGTGAGCGAGTGCCAGCGTCGTTGTTTAGCTCTATTTTCATTTCACGCATCCATTAACGATTCATTTCACGCAACTATAAGGATCGAGGACACGACAAATAAATAAATAAACAAACAAATAAAATTGGTGAATCATTTATATAAGGTTTTATTTATTTATATATTGAAGGGGCGGGTTCTGGTTAATATTTTTATTATTATATTGTTACAATTTAAAATAATGGTTTTCTATTTTAATATACTTTATATTTATTTCTGAGATGCAAAGCTGAGTTCTCAGCATCATTACTCCAGTCTTCTTTGACGCATGATCCTTCAATGTCAACGTCGGATATTTTTACAGGATTGACTGATGAATACTGGCAGATTATTATTCAAAATATAGAAATCTTATCAATTTAACATTATTGCTGAATAGAAGTTAACATTTTAAAGAAAGGAAAACATGATAAAATAATATTAGAATCCTAATTTATATTTTAAATGTAAAATATAAGAAGAGAGGTGCTTGAAAAACTGAACATTAATCAGGCATAATGCATTTTTCCATGTATTTTATTATTATTTTACAGCAACAGTCTCAGATCTAGCAGCTGATTGTGATCGATGGATTGGCCATCAAGCGTGTAGGCTACATTAAAAATGTAAAAAGATAAAAAAAACAATAACCCCCAAATGTAAAAAATTTTAAAACGGATTTCATAAAACTAAACGACATGAGTATACCTATAAGCAACACAAACTTCGTTAAAACATTGCTTTTAGGCTTTATACTTTTTATGTTATCTTTATACTTTTACAATTTAAAAAAGTTAAAAAAAAAATAGTCTAAATTGTTATATATTAATATATGTATATTTAATATGCACATAATTAATGTATATTGAGTTTGCCGGGAAAAAAATTTCAGTAAAAACTGACAAAAAAAAAAAAAAAAAGTCAGACGCAGATGTCACGTTACAAGTCAGACGGAGATGTCACGTCCATTGAGAGCAGTGAATGAAGTGCAGGTAAATTGTGCATTGGCTCACACACTGCACTGAGCCGTGTGAGGACCGTGTTCTGATACGTGTTAGCGAAAAAATAAATAAATAACTTCACTGCTACACGTGAATCACGCGTGAACGTCTGACTCGACACTTCACTGCCACACGTGATTTACGTGACGTCTGCGTGACGTCTACGCCTCGTCTGCGTCTTAAAATGAATGGATTTAATAGCAAAAAATTAAGACGTCAGTGAGACGTTCAGTGAGACGAGTGCATGTTGAAACGTCATATTAATGAGCTCGTCCGAACGCCATATTAGACCTCGTCCGAATGCCATAAGTGACTCGCACTGCGTTTGCATCGGTTTGCATACTTTATCACAGCTGAAGTGAAATAAATATAAATAACATATAAAATAAAATCTAATATAAAAATAATAAAATATAAAAACACAGATTTTTGAGCATTAGTGGAGCTGAAGGCGTGACAATAAACACGAAACACACGTGATCGTTGTCATGCGGTGAATCCGGCCAATCATGAAACAACTGTGTCGTCATCAGCGCTCGTGCAGCTCCTCTTGAGAAACTGCGCTGGCTAACTCAGGCGGCTGATCTCAAATCTTTTTATTTTATGTTTTTTTTTATTTTATTAGAACTTCAAAAACAGAACAAAGTCAATGTACAGTCAAAAATACATTACATATAGAGAAAATAGACAGCCAGGGGGGAGGCTATAAAAGTATATAAATATATTAAAGGACTCACAGACAGAAACAGTTTTAATTGCTTTCTTATTATTTGAATGAAGAATAGTCTTGATATATATTTGCATTTCTTTTTCAAGAACCAAAAACAAAGGATGAGTTTTACTGTACTTACATTTATGTATGTGAAATTTAGAAAAAATTAAAATTAAATTTAAAATATAGTATTCTTTTATTTTATTTGGGGGGATATTAGTAAAACCAAATATAACATTTTCTAAACACAAAGAAAAGGTGGAGTCAATATTGTCAATAATAAATTTAGACAAATCTTTCCAAAAATTTTTTACATGAGCGCAATGCCAAAACAAATGAAACAAAGTTTCAGGCAGTGTATTGCAAAAAGAACAGTTCAAATCAATATCCTTTTTAAATTTCACAAGAAAGTTATTAACTGGGTAGTATCTAAGATCTTAAAAGTTACTTCCTTTATTTTATTTACCAATAAATATTTGTTTGGTAAAGTCCAGATGGCTTTCCATAACAAACCTTCCACCAGTCTATTCCAATAAACAATACAGTTGGGCCTAGTGACAATATCTTTTTGCAAAAGAGAACGAATAGTTTTATTAACATTTAAGACTCCAGGGGCAAAACAAAGTTTCCCAATTGCAGTATCAAATAGATTAAATGAAGAAGAGGGTGCAACACTGGTTTGGGTATTAGCTCTGAATAATGCCAAGACCCCTGTGGGAATAGCATCCATGACAATAGAGAATTCCCTTGGTGTCACTGGAATTTTATGAAAATCTAGAAATTCAGAGTAAGTAAGTAACATGCCATTTTGATTCAATAATTGATCCACTCGTATTATACCTGCTAAGAACCATCTTTCAAAAAATAAGGATTTATTTTTAAATATTGTAATTGTTCCAAATTAAATATCTATGGGGTGAAAAGTTATGCTTGTATAACAGGGACCAAGCTAGCAACATTTGTTTGTGAAAGCAAGATAAGATCAGAGGGATTTTATCAGTTTTGTAGTTGCAAATCAAGAGAAAATCAAGACCACCTACTTTGGAGAAAACAAAACTGGGTATAAAATTCCAAAGAGAATTTGTATTTAGAATGAAATGTCTAATCCAATTAATTTTAAAATTATTATTTAGAGTACTAAAATCAAGGAAGTTCAATCCACCTGATTCATAAGTATTCATTATTATAGATTTCCTAATATAATGTGTTTTGTTTCTCCAAAGAAAATTAAATAAAGCAGTATCGATAACTTTACACATCTCCTTAGAAACATCAAGGGAAGTAGCAGAATAGACTAATCTTGACAGTCCCTCAGCTTTACACAGCAAGACTCTACCTTTTAGAGATAGGTCCCTCAAAAGCCAGTGATTTAACTTTGTTTTAGTCTTCTGAATAATGGGATCAAAATTTATCTTACATCTAGATTTTTGATCTTTCGAGATAACAATTCCCAAATAGGTCACCGATTCCTTCACTGGGATATTAGAAATATGTTGTAACTGACAATCTTTAATAGATAATAGTTCACATTTGTTAATGTTTAAACTAAGGCCAGAGGCCTTGGAGAATGCATCTACTACTTTAAGAGCAGCTGGGACCTGAAGTTGATCTTTAAGGAAAAGTGCAGTATCGTCTGCTAGCTGGGATATAATAATATCCCTGCCAGCAATAGATATACCTTTTAAGTGGCTTGATTTAATATAGATATTCATAAGTTGAGTACAGAACAAAAAGAGGTAAGGGGAGATGGGACAACCTTGTCTTATACCGCGTTTTAAATAAAATCTGGAGGATGAACCACCGTTAAGTTTAATAGAACAGTTTGCATTACTATACATTGTTTGTATAGCCTTACAGAAAAAAATCTCCAAACCCAAATTTTCGTAATGACCCAAAAATAAAAGCATGCTCCACCATATCGAGCGCTTTATAGAAGTCTAAGAAAAGAATAAATCCCTCATCAGTACTTAAATGTGAGTAGTCCAACAAGTCTAAGACTAATCTTATATTATTTGAAATATGTCTTTTCTTTAGGAAGCCAGATTGTGCCTCATCTATAAGGGGGTCCATGACTGATTTGATTCTATTTGCAAAGACAATGGCAAAAATCTTATAATCATTGTTTAATAAAGAAATTGGTCTCCAGTTATCTAATAGTAATGGGTCTTTTTTAGGTTTTGGAATCAAAGTTATAAATCCTTGAGTGGAAGGCATTGATTTTCTATACTCTCTATATAAACCTCTTTAAGAAAGGGGGCAATAAGATCAGAAAAGGTTTTCTAAAAGTCGGCCGTGAGGCCATCGACCCCGGGAGATTTATTAACCTTAATATGTGCGATAGCATTTAAGACTTCCTCAACAGTAATTAAACTATACAGGGTCGATGGTCTTGACTGAATTAATTCCAGAAATAGAGTTCAGAAATAGAGAAGCCGAATGTTCACAAAATTTGGATGAATATAATCTACTATAGAATTCTGTACAAAATTTTGATATTTTAACTTGGTCATCTGTGATATTCCCATCAATTTTAAGTTGTTCAATTGTATTATTTCTAGAATGAAATTTCTCTAAACCAAAAAAATATGCAGAATTTTGTTCCCCTTTTTCCAACCATTGCTTCCGTGACCTAATGAAGGCTCCTTCTGCCTTATTCTTATATAATTTGTCCAATTCCAGTTGTAACGTGGCTAACTCAGCTTGTTCTTCTTCATTTGGACATGATTTTGATGAGAGGGTAACTAATTTTGAAATAATATTGTCTTCCTGAATACGTCTTTCTTTTGCCATCAAACTTCCTTATTTTCGAAAGTACTTGGCAACTTCAAATTTCAGTAGCTCCCAGTTACTGCAGAATTTCCTTTCCGAAAGAGCTTTATACCAATAACATAAAATAAGATTTTTAACCTTTGTTTTAATATGTTCATATTGCAGTAATGAACTATTAAGTTTCCAATATGAACTTCTACCCATAGCATGTGGAGAAGTGCTGATGTTAATGGAAATAAGAACAGCCTTATGGTCACTGAGTGGTGAAGGAATCACACTAACAGAGACATTTGAGGATTGTATAATCGCAGATACTAACCAATAATCTATTCGAGATTGCCTGTTACCAGACTTGTTGCTCCAAGTATATATCAATGAATCAGGAAACTTAGACCTCCATATATCCACCAAATCAAATCTTTCCATGAAACGCTTAATGTTTTCATTTTGCATGTAAGATGGTCTTGAAGGTAAACAATCAATAAAGCAGTCCATAACAGTATTAAAATCACCCCCTATGACAAGACAAAGATCCGGGAATTGCGATAATCCCTGAAGAATAAGCTACTCTAAAGTTTCAAATAAAATATCATTTTCATTTTTAGAATTATATCCATAAACATTCGCAATGAAAAAAATAGTACCATGAACTTTAAGAATTTGGCACAAAAAATGTCCTGAACCGTCACGTTCTATATACAGAATCTCCCCGGTGAATCTGTTCTTTAAAGTCATAACACCTGCGGAGCGCTCAGATCCATGCGCACACCAGATGTCATTGCCCCATTGAGACCTCCAAAAACGCAAATCATCAGGAATCGAATGAGATTCTTGAAAAAAACAGAAATCAGTCCTGTGTTGTTTAACAAATAGAAACAAAGCTTTTCTTTTAATAAGCTGCCTTAACCCCCGGCATTTAGTGTAACTATAGACAATGACAGAATGAGAGTGAAAGTGAAAAAAGATCTACAAAAATAAGTAAGATTACAAAAACAATTGGAAGGAAGAACCACATCAAAGCTGTTGAAAAAGCGAAACTCGAAATTCTAACGGTCATTGACTTTCAAAAGTCATTGAGAGAGAGAAAAAAGACATATATAAAAACTATGAAAACAAAGGGGTTCACTTGAAGTCAGAAATATGTATAACACCCATGTAGGCTCATAAGAACAAAAATGCGACTATTCAGTATTAGGAAGAGTTGTAGGAAGCAAATTCGCAGGTCCTCATTCACCATTGGGATAATTCGTTTTTTTTTTTTTTTTTTTTTTTTTTATGTACTTGTGTGTCGACTTATAAGAACAAAACAAGGTTTTACGTGAAAGCAGTAGACTATACATTCCTACTGCTTTCAGTTATGGCAACGAAGGCACATCCATCGTAAAAAAATAAATAAATAAATAAAAAATAATAATTTAAAAAAATAAATAAATAAATAAAAATAATAATAATGCAGGTTAGCTTATAAAAAAAAAAAAAAAAAAAAAAAAAAAAGGCAATACTTCAACTCTAGTCGGGTTGTAGGCCTACTCGGGTTATACCTAATCATCATGGGTTAATTTCGATCCCGGCAACAAAGGCGCGTCCACCAACAAAGTAAGCAGATTTCCCCTGGATACGGGCTTCATTTACTGCAGGCCATAGCTGGAGACGTCGTGCTCTGTCCATCTTAGATAGATCCTCTGCAAAATGTAGTCCGTGACTTCTGAGGTACTCTGATTTTTTCGCCGCTTTCCACACAGAGTCGCGAATCATTCTGGATGTAAATTGAATAATTATTCCTCTTGGTTTATCAATATTGGACAGCTCATTTCCCCTCTTCTGCCCCAGACGATGCACTGTGTCGATGAAACTAGGGAGTTTGGTTTTCTCTGTAGGCAGGAAAGCTTGACATATGCAGATAGCTTCTTGTCGCACATCTTGTTTATCGGCCTCCGGTACTCCGAATAAGCGGAGATTCCATCTTCGTGAATAACTCTCCAACTCTGCTATGTCTAGGCTCAGCGGTTCTCCTTGAATTCAGCGGTTCTCCTTATAGCATGTGTTTTAGGGCGCCATCTTGAGCCTCCAAAAACAAGAGCAAACTCGGCTGATCTCGAATCGCTCTCACGGTACTTTAAAGCCATACGTCACAGTCACATGACGTCAGCGCTGTCTCAAGTCGGACAACATTTCTTACCGGCATGCATTGCTTCAAGTCAGCCGCCGATCGGTCTTTGCGGCGCTGCATCAAGTCGAACAAGCCTAACGTGAACTAAAATTCTCAGTAGCACGTGCAATCGTGCATGTCTGCGAAACTCATTAATATTCATGTATGCTCTGCCTTCTGAAACCGAAAATCTCGTAACACTGGAGCATTGCTTGAAATGAGGCTGTCACGTGACCTGTGGAAATGAAGCTTCGTTACCTCACTGACACGTCACGCCGGGCTCAAATGAACGAATATTTTCTAAAGCTGGGGACGTGATTAGTAAAAAAGGAGCTGCTTAAGGTCCGGCACAGTGAAACAAATAATATTCTTGAATAAAAATATGAAATTGCATTTGTATTTGTGCATTTGTGTTTTTTTAACAATGTGCATGTTTGTGTTGTTTTGTAAGGAAGACACAAAAAAGGGTGTAATGAAAGAATCACATAGACCTAATTTATTGGCGTATTAAAGATAAGATACAAAAAGATACAAGTTTGATGCGAGTAAAAATGAAGAACAGAAAGTCTATATTGTCATTGTATTATGCAAAATACAATGAAATTTCACTGCACACACACGCACCGCCATCTTTCTGATATGGTTATTAAAATATACAAATAAACCTTACAATGACATCCCAGGTTCAAACTGCATGATTTTAGCCCTGATTTTGGCTCGCCGACAGGTTTTGAGAAAAGTGTGAATGAGCAAAGACGTGATCTGAGAGAATCGCCAATGAGTCGCCGACGCCTGTGAGATATTTGGCATGCTAAATATCTGGACCTGTCTGCGATTCAAAATCCTGCTGTGTGAAAAGTGTTCTGACTGAAAACGATGACCGACAGCCAATGAGAGAGCAACAGAGCAGCTGGGAGTTCGGGGAGGAGTTATAGACCAAAATATAAGCAAGCATGGCTTCGTACACATAAACATTACAATTCTATCAAACAGAACCAAAGCACAAACATTTGCTTGACCATCCGCAACAGCAGCACATTGAAAAGTTATGTATTTACCTCCAACTGTCGTTGCAGAACACGCAATCGTTGTTCTTCGTGTCTCCCTAAACATATCCTCCTCCATATTCTTCTTTTCTTTTTGTTGTTTTCGCTGCAAATCAGCGCACATGCCATTTGTATTTCAAGCTTCTTGCGGGCTACTGTTTTAAATAATAATCCCACCGTGTGTCTCAATCAGCTCCCTAGTTCAGTAGTCAGGGCACTGATCAGGGTATCAGCCACATTCACTTTTATGGCGCGGACTCCGTGCCAAAATCAAGCTTCCGAACGACCAACCGATCGATCGAACGTCTATCCGAACGTCTTGTACTTTGAGCGTCTAACTGAGCGTGTCGACCCATGTGACGACCTGACGTGACGCCAGAGTCTTGAAATTAACTGGTTTTTAACCATGTAAGGTGCCAAGCTGATGTGTAAAGACTATAAATGGACATTATAGGCACTAAATAAAGATATTTTATACCTAAATACTAAATCCTGGACATTACAGGCAATACACATCTAAAACAACACTAACACAAACATATTTCTTTCCTGAATCCATGTGCTCCTCCATTGTTTTACTTTCAAAAAGCAGACTGTCCATACAGACATTCTATATTCTTAATTTGACCTATATTATCATTGTAACTTGATTTTATTGTTAATTTTATTGCAATGTTTATTACAATGTTCACAGTCCATGCAAGACACTCTAAATTAATAAATTGATAATTATTTTAATTGCCTATAGTATATCATCAGAGTCTCTTTATTCTTTTTCCCATGAAATCAACAGAATATTCAGGTGATATCATGTGAAGCCTCAGGAGAGCCTTTAAAATGTTTTTGAATGAAAGTTTAACATTACAATTCCTTTAGTGGACAGTTGCTCTTACCCTCTTTCTATCATCTCAGTTGAATGGGATTTGGTGACAAAATTATCTTTAATTATCTGTAAAATTATTGTAAAACTACGATTTATTTGGTTGATTAAAGGTAGGCTATGTAGCCTACCCAAGCTCAAAAGTCAATATTGAGGCATGCCTTTTAGAAAATATATTGTCTATAAAACTTATACTTTACATTCTGTAGAAGTGTGTTGCTGTGTTTTTATTTTATTATCAGACATGAAAAATACATACTAGTGTTGTGTAGGCTACATCATAAAAGCAATTTCTCATTCTCTTGAAAAAAATTGAAAATGCTTTGGTACACTCTTGCAATTGATTGTGTGTCTGCTGTTTCCTAATTCATCAATTGTCATGTAGATTAAATATGATATTTGTTCTCTGATGAATAGTTTTACCCCTCAAAACATTAGTTCCTTGCATGAGTCATTTAATGCAAAATGGTTGAACTAGTTGCCATAAACTGTCAAGTGTCAAGCATATTTTCTATACATTTCTATTAGACTTTTTTTTTTTTAATGTGTCATGAATTGAAGAATTGCAGAGGTGAATTTTGAATTTTACAAATGAAGGGAAATGTAAGGGGCTAGATCAGAACATGATAGACAGTCACTTTTTAAAATGAAATATCAAAAGGATAAACAACAGACTTTATTTCCACAGCCTTGAGTTTTTTAACTGATCTCTTGAATAAATGATACAATGATACATAAAATAAATTTTATCAGTGTAGCATATGCACACGTATCAGGATAATCAATAAACTTTGGAGTTTTCAGAACGCTTTTAACCTGATGAACTGTGTTTATAAATCACTAAATCGGCCCCGACCGGCTGTGACTTTCGGCAGGTTTGTGGACCCGTGAGGGTAAACAGAAAACTCCAACTTCCTCACTTTGGTGACTTCAAAAGGAGCACCCCCCCCAGAGACTGACCAGATCCACATTCCAACACCCACACACACAGGCACACACAAAAACACACACACAGACACATACAGAAACACACAATCATACATTTTTGACTGTATATGTAAAATACAACTATGCTGAAATATATCCATCATGTATTTTAGGGCCTATGCATGTTTCCTAGTGTTTAAATGAGTGTATTTGTGCTATTGTGCATTTTAATAGTGGAATTTTGTTTGTAAACCATAACTTCTTTTCTATGCCTTTCTGATCTGTCGAGTTTGATCTCTCTGTAAAGCTCCGGACTCGAGCTATTCACTGAGATATGTCACATAGCTGACAAATGCATTTTTCTATGTGTTTAATGATACTGTGAAGAAAGCACTCCATCTCGAAATCCGATCTGATAGTCATTAAGTATGCAAATTCATCTAGGAGACCAAACAAAGGAACTTTGCCCGCCAAATAGTGCTGCGCATCTATTGGCCGCTACAATTCAGGAGGTGTGTTAGCTTGGGTTTCCATAAAAACAACAACACACACCTTCTCCTTGGTCTCCCGATTGTCTCACGAGCACCTCGTGCACGTCTCTCCTGGACGCCGCCGGTGACCACGCGCTGCCATCGCGCTCATCTTCGGGACCACTTCTTTGGACTCTCTCTCTCTCTCTCTCTCTCTCTTCGGTTAAGTTACTTAAGTTTAAACCTCTTTTGAAAACCCCGCCGGAGAAACCCTCTCGGAAAGGACCAACCAAGCCAAGCGCATTGAAACTGCTACACACGGACTTGAACCAATAAGCAAGTATTATCATTTATCTGAAATTTGTCTAAACTGATTTCTGTGCTGGCTCTCTCAAAAAAGGTTTAACTGTGTAATTTGCCATTCTTTGATCATCTTTCTTTCCCTGTCTTTTCTTCATTTTCACTCTTGTGTATATATATATGTGTATACTTCTGTATATATTTTAGACGTATAATCTCTGTAGTCGTAGCTGCATATATTAAACACTTAATTCATGCTCGATTGTTCTGTTTGTTCTTTCAACTGAAGACCAAGTCACTTTAACGTTTTTTCGATCGCTTTATGCTTTGATGCTATAATAGCAAGTTATTTTCATGGCCAGAGAATAACTTTGTTCATAATATTCTATGAGAAGCAACGGTTTGCTGGACGAACTGGTAGTTTCTCTAAATAATTATTGAACCTGAACTAATCATATATGTAATTAATTATAATTCGTTGTAATTGATTCACAATATATGTTTAATTCCCCCTTGGGTCGGTATGTGCATAATGATTCATAAAACCTTATGAATTATTATATTCATATTCCACCCATAAATTGATTAATAACCGCTACATCGTTATATATTACATCAGACACTTGTCGCCACCTAGCGAAATAACATCATATATTTATTTCATGTAACACATTCCGACACGTGCTTACATGTTGTTAACGCGTTCCTATGGCGACCGGTCGGAAGTGCGAGTAACCGATCGTCTTCCCAACGTGTTGTTTACGTGTAAAGACACGTTGTAACATGTTTGTGTTTTTCTTACCTTAATTTAAAGCAGAACTAAGTAACTTTTTTTTACCTTCATAAATAGTTTTCTAAGTCCTTACGATGGTTAATTGACTTGTAGTGGTGTGTTTGAGGCAAGCACTAACCCCATCTGGCACGTCTACGCCAGAATACAGCACTTGCAAGTTGAGCTGCACCGACCCGACACAATCTCGCCTCATGTTCACATTCACGTTCACGCGAGAGTCACAAAATGCTTTACGGTAATTCAAAAACAATGTATATATTATGACTTTATAAGACAATTTCTAAAATTACCCACCTCCATCGAGTGAACTGTATTTGCAAATTACCCACCTCCTCTTTCTTGTACTGTATTTGCAAAACTACTGCGCTGGGAGTATTTACAACAGTGTGATTCACTGAAGGAAACTGTAGGGGGAGCTTCACAAATCTTGCTGAGTTCTGCTTTAACTCATGATTTGATTGTATCCTTTTCCACATGCTTGGATGGCTAATTTGGAAAAGAACGAGACATTCCATTTTCTCCATCTCCCATTAAAGGTTTCAGTGTAGGAACTGTGGACAAACCAGACAAATGAATCATTCAGATGATTCTTTCAAAACATAATTCTAATTCAGAATTGAGGTTCCGGCTCCGGCCCGTCTGCAGATAAAGCCAGGCTGATTACTTTTACGACACATGCTTCCTGATAGCAGAAGCGACATACCAAAGGGTCACCCAAGAAGACAGAGAGACAATCCAGACCCTTTTGTTTCCTTACTTCACAGGAAAGCCAAAGAGACTGTTGAACAAATAAATCTGCTTCAAAATTGTTCCAACGATTTTAACGGACTTATCAAACATCTTTTAACTACATACATTTTGCATTATGTGTCCACAAGTACTACCTGTAAACAGTTAGGCTTTAGAACACTCACAAGTCATGTAAATGTGTTAACTCTTGACTGAATGACTGAAAGTATGCCTTATTTGGACTTAATTTGATTCTTTCCCCCTTTCCTATATCCTGACTTGAATGAAATCTGTTTAAAATGTATTGTATTCCATTTAATAGAAATCATGTTAAAATGGCACTCTCTGCTGAAGCAGAAACAGGATGTAACACTTATGTTTTATTGGGGGCAGAGGAAGGCCCTCTTGAAACAGGACAATGTCTGATTGGCCAGGACTCCTCAGAGGGGTGACAAACAACTAAGTTTAAATGATCATATTGCAAGATAGTGAAGGGGAGAAGTTGGTTAGTAAACGAGAAAGGAGTTGGTTCTGTTCTGGTAAGAGAAGTCAAGACAAGTACCAAGAACAATGGAGTAACAAGAAAGAACAGACAAGCTGCTCATTCAAGCCATCCGACCTTCACTCACTTTTCTTTTCTTTTACTTAATTTTCCTTTACCGCTGAAAGTCTTGTGTTCTAAGTTTTGCCGCAAAAGTTCAACCAACTACTTCTGCCGCTTCAACTTTAACTCCAGCGACAAAGAGACTTCCCTTCAATTTTTCAGCAAGCTCAAACGTGATTGGGTTCTACCGAACACAACACGGACCTTGAAGACCCTGCGACAAATCATCGACTTGGAAAACCCTTCTCTACACGCCAACGAGGGATATTCACATTTAAAGTCAACGCAAGCAAGTACTTCCAGATTACACTGAACTGGTGCATTTAAATTGATTCAGGGTTCGTTCAGGTCAGATCTTTGAAATGCATTGATAGGAATTCTGTTAATCAGATCACTCTCTCTCTCTCTCTCCCTCCCTCTCTTTCAAAACTCTTTCTCTCTCATTTCCTTCTTACTGCAACGCGTATGAATGTGTGTGTGTGTGTGTGTGTGTGTGTATGTGCGTGCCTTTGTGTTAGATTAGTTTGTGTTAGAATAAATAAAATCTCTTGTAGATTTTAAAAGAAAGTGTCTTGTATTATGTGCTTTATGATTTAATGTCTTAAACTGTCGATTTCAAGTTACCGTGCTCTAATCAGTGTTTTCACGATTGTTGGATATTTATATCCGTTATAAGAGCTTATTACGGCTAGAGCAAATGAACGCTGGACGAATCAGTTGCTCAGTCGTAATCTAAACAACTCTTTATTCATTTGAGCTAATTTTACTTCCTAGGGTGTTTTCCCTACATCAGGAACAGACTTCTAATTTCGAAATGTTTCAAATGAGAAATATGCTTTACCAAAAGTAGCGAAATCTGTAACCTAAATAGCCTATCTGTGTTACGGTACACAGGAGGCAGACACAGATGTAAACAGGTAACTGTGGTTTTATTGACACCAGTAGAGCAAGGAGCAGTGAACAGGTAAGCAGAGATGTATCAATGGATGAATAGATGCTTAGAATGGAGATAGTTACAGTCCTTTTCCTTTCAGATGCGGAGATCTGTGAACACGCTCGAGCTTGGAGATCACTGGAGACAGCTGGAGCTGACTGGAGCACTCACACACAGAAGACGAGGCACACAGAGGGAAGGAGACACGCTGGAGACAGGTAAGTATGGAGCAAGGAGTCCTTAAGGTAAGCATTAACGTGAGTATATGCGAACGAGACCGGATATGGAGTGCTGTGTGTGCGTGCTCTTTATGGTGCTGCTGATGAGTGCAATGATGAGGTGCAGGTGGCGGTGATCAGTACTCTGGGGATGGCGTGCACTGTGATTGGTTGAGGTTGGAACCTGACGTGTCTGTGACAGTACCCCCCTCTCCACGGCCCACTCCTGAGAAACAATCTATGATGACTAGGATGCAGGTATTTCCATCAGATACAGGAAGGTCTGTTATGAAGTCCACCCCTAGGTGTGACCATGGTCGGTTGGGAACGGGCAGAGGAAGGAGTTTCCCAGCTGGCAGATGACGAGGACTTTTGGAGATGGCGCACTCCCGACAACCCTGCACGTACCTTCTGACATCGGCTGCCATTCCTGGCCACCAGAAGCGTTCTTTCAGCAACGAGAGGGTTTCATTGACCCCCGGGTGACCAGTGCCTAGTGACGTGTGAGCTGAGTGGATGGTTTGAGTGCGTCGTGTCCGGGTGATGTAGAGCAAGCCAGGTGGACAGCCCGGCGGAGGGTTTGTGGAGGCATTGGAGGAGGGAATGGTCTCCTCTGACCAAGTGATGGGGCTTACTATGAGTGAGCTCGGGATGATTGGCTCAGGTTCTTCCGTTTTCTCTTCGGGAGCATGGAGACGGGAGAGAGCGTCTGCCTTTGTGTTCTTAGAGCCTGGTCGGTAGGAGATGGTGTAGTTAAATCGGGAGAAGAACATGGCCCAACAAGCTTGTCTTGGGTTTAACCTTTTGGCAGAACGAAGATACTCTAGGTTTTTATGATCTGTCAGAACCAGGAACGCATGTTTGGCTCCCTCCAACCAATGCCTCCACTCTTCCAGTGCAAGCTTCACGGCAAGGAGTTCCCTGTCACCGATGGTGTAGTTGACTTCCGCCGGGCTGAGCTTGCAGGAGAGTCTACTTGGTGTCCCCTGCTGCTGTGACAACACAGCTCCCACTCCGGTGGTAGAGGCGTCCACCTCTACGATGAAGGGCTGCTCTGGATCGGGGTGAACGAGTAAGGGAGCGGTGGTGAAGGCTTCCTTGAGGCGATTGAAGGCGTTGGTGGCTGCTGGATTCTAGGACAGAGACTTGGGCTTATTTCTGAGAAGACTGGTGAGTGGATGGGTGATGGAGCTATAATCTTTGATAAATCGGCGATAGAAGTTTGCAAATCCAAGGAAACGTTGTAACTCTTTGATGGTAGTGGGTTCTGGCCAGTTTGTGATGGATTCCACCTTCCTCTCGTCCATCCGGATGCCACTGTGGTCGATGATGTATCCCAGGAATGACACTGTGGGTTGATGGAAGGAACACTTTTCTGCTTTGAGGAATAGATGGAACTGACGAAAGCGTGTGAGGACCTCCGCAACGTGGCGGCGATGTTCGGCCTGGCTCCGGGAGTAGATGAGTATGTCGTCGATGTATACTAGGACGAATCGATGGAGAAACTCCCGGAGCACCTCATGAATGAAGTCCTGGAATACGGAGGGGGCGTTGACCAGGCCATACGGCATCACAATGTATTCATAGTGGCCAGTAGGAGTAATGAAGGCGGTCTTCCACTCATCCCCCTCATGTATCCGGATGAGGTTGTACGCGCTGCGGAGGTCCAACTTCGTAAACACAGTTGCACCATGGAGATGTTCCAGGGCCGCTGGGACGAGAGGAAGGGGATACCTGAAATTCACGGTGATTTTGTTGAGTGAGCGATAATCAATACATGGCCGCAAGCCTCCGTCCTTTTTAGCCACGAAGAAGAAGCTGGAAGCAGCAGGGGAAGTAGACGGCCGGATGTATCCTTGAGCGAGGGCCTCCTTGATGTAATCCTCCATGGCCTTCTCCTCCGGGATGGATAGTGGGTAGATCTTACCCTTTGGCACTGGTTCACCCGGAAGCAGATTGATGGCACAGTCCCATGGCCGGTGTGGAGGCAGCTTGGAAGCCCTCTGTGGGCAGAAGACATCGCTGAAGGGGGCGTAACACTTCGGGATGTCGATGGAGTGTTTCTCAACTGGGCTCTCGATGGATGTTGCACAGAGGGAGAGATCAGAAGGTGGAGTAGGTGGCACAGGAAGTTCAGTCAGACAACGAGAGAAACAGGTGTCGCCCCACTTCAGGATTTCGCTCGTCTTCCAGGAGATGGTAGGGTTATGCTGCTCCAACCAGGGGCGCCCCAGAACCACGTCAGCGGTGGAATCCTCCAGAACCAGCAGATGTAATTCCTCTTGATGTAACAAGCCGACTTGTATCTTGAGAGGTCCAGCCACTGTACGGACCTGCTTACGGCTGAGAGGCTTGCCAGTTATGGAGTTGATCTGGTAGATCGTCGGAGGCGGAGAGGTCTTGAGATGAAGCTGCCGGCAGAGGGCGCCGGAGACGAAGTTGCCGGCTGACCCTGAGTCGAGGAGCGCGACCACTGTAAGGGAGATATCAGCGGCAGTGAGATTGACTTCAGTGGTGAGTGGTTTCATTTTCTGAATAGAAGGGATGGTGGCACTCACCATGGGTCGAGGAGGTCGTGTGGGGCACGCCACAATCGCATGCCCGGGAGCGCCACAATATAAGCATAGGTTCAGGGTCAGCCGACGATGTCGTTCAGCAGGAGTTAAACGTGAGTTTTCTATATCCATGGGTTCGTTGGCTGGTTCTGGGGAGCTGACGGGTTCAGACCGGCAGAGGAGCATGTTGGGAAGTGACTGGTCCTGGTGCTCTTGGAGGCACGCCTGCATACGAGTGGCACAGTGGATAGATAGCTGGATGAACTTCTCGAGGCCGATGGAATCCTCGTATGCAGCGAGATGCAGCCATACCCGAGGTTCCAATCCTTGACGATATGTGGTAATCAGAGCTTGTTCGTTCCATCCGCTAACAGCAGCAAGCGTCCTGAATTGCAAAGCATAATCGTAAATAGACATTGACCCTTGTTTTAGATTGTAGAGTTTCTCACCAGCAGACGAATCTGTAATCGGCTTTCCGAACACCTCCCGGAAGTGGGAAATAAACGCTGGGTAGGATCGCGTCACTGCACCACGTTGTGACCAAATGGAATCAGCCCACTTCAATGCTTTGCCACTTAACTGAGAGATGAGGAAGGCTATTTTTGAAGTATCACTCGGGTACAGGTGCGGCTGCATCTCCAGGACCAGTTCGCATTGCAGCAGGAATCCGCTGCAATCCTCAGCCGATCCTGAGTAGGGCGCCGGTTTGGCCATGGGACTGGCGTACGGCGGCGGTGAAGGAGAGTCGGTGGTGCTGACTGAGGTGTTCGCTGGTGCAGGTGAGGGAGAAGTGACTGGAGATGGTGGCAGTGGATTGGTGGTCAAAGTTCGCCGAAGCGCATCCACCAGGGCTTGGAAGGGTTTGGCTGGCTCATACTGGGTCTACGGTGTTGGTCCGGTCTTCTGTTACGGTACACAGGAGGCAGACACAGATGTAAACAGATAACTGTGGTTTTATTGACACCAGTAGAGCAAGGAGCAGTGAACAGGTAAGCAGACATGTAACAATGGATGAATAGATGCTTAGAATGGAGATAGTTACATTCCTTTTCCTTTCAGATGCGGAGATCTGTGAACACGCTGGAGCTTAGAGATTGCTGGAGACGGCTGGAGCTGACTGGAGCACTCATACACAGAAGACGAGGCACACAGAGGGAAGGAGACACGCTGGAGACAGGTAAGTATGGAGCAAGGAGTCCTCAAGGTAAGCATTAACGTGAGTATATGCGAACGAGACTGGACATGGAGTGCTGTGTGTGCATGCTCTTTATGGTGCTGCTGATGAGTTCAATGATGAGGTGTAGGTGGCGGTGATCAGTACTCTGGGGATGGCGTGCGCTGTGATTGGTTGAGGTTGGAACCTGATGTGTCTGTGACAATCTTCTTTTTATAAGCTACGCCTAAATTAAATAAGCTATTGATATATTGCATAAAATATCCTGACCATTTAAATCAGACATATACTTATACTTACATCTACTTCTTACATCTACACACATCGGAATTCGGCCTTGTCTTTTGTAAACACTAAAGTTTGATTTGATTGGCCAAAAACTTTTACAATTTATTTTTTTCATTCTAATTTGTTACAGAGCAGTGAATTGATCATATTATTTAACTTATAGAAATAGAATAGCTGCAAGATTCCTTAATGCTTATTATCAAATTATTGAGACCCTAACCCTATTTATAATTAGGCTACATAAAACAATTATAAATTAATTATAAAATACTGCCCCTGCAACAACAACAATTTCTTCTTTCTTTTTTTTTTAATCAATAGGCCTATTTGATGTGACCATACTTTGTTTTTAGAACCACACCAATTTGACTACATAAAAGTAGACATATCAAGCTTTCTATAGATATATTTCTCATGTCTGTGAGTCAAGCAGACTATACTGAGTCTCGGTTCATATAGCCTATAAGTCGCGCTCCAGTTCACGCGCCAGTGATCGCGCCCGCGCCTGCCAGGATTATATTGTCTACTTTATTTGCTTCTTATTTATTAAATCTAGGCAATTGGTTGATGAAACATTGATTTAAATTAAGATAAATTTTTTACAAAACGAAATTCACTTTAACACTCTGAGGTCTGAAAACGCGCCGGCGCGTTTTGCAGGTTTTTTTTCACATTGCAGCAAAACAGACTTAAAATACTCCGTCATTTTTTGTCATAGAGACATAAGTAATATATCAATTGAAACTATAGAATATCTTCTTTTATTTGTATACACTCAGAGTAAAAACACAATGTTGTGCTTTTTGTAAAATAAAGAAAACTAACATGATGCGTGATTTCTCCTCTCCCTCTGAACGAAGTCCAATCTGATAGTTCTCAGAAAATGAACTGTAACTTAGTGAATACTAATCACAGAAAAATTAAACTTATGTCTAATAAACGTTAAGATGTCAGGTTTTAAATCATCTGAGTCAAATCGAAAACAAACCTTCTGTGTTTATGTAATCTGTATGAAAAGAGAGCCATGTCAGAAGTCTGTGATTCAGCTCATTACCCGCTAATGCGGCCACGCCCACGGAGCGAGCGCTATTCAGACGCAAATTCTGAGTCAATACATGCATTCATCGTCTCAATCGTGTATTTATTGTCTTGAAAAGTGTTTATCTGGATGTAAAAGTCATGGTTAGGGAGCTCTAGAAGACATGCAGTTAGTTCCTGTTTTCTTTTCTTCTATAGATGAATTTTAGATGAGTTTTTGTTTCTTTAGCGCCCTCCGGCTGCAGTATGAATTGGAAACTCCATTCATGGAATAGCCTCTTCTTGTTTTAGATGAATTTGTGCACCTAGGGAGCTAGGGAGCTGATTGAGACGCAGGGCCAGTCACACGTGAGAACTCCGGTCTTGAACGCGTGATATCGCGTTGTTTCTTTGTCATGTCTCGCGTGTGTTTGGTTTGCGTGCCAGACAGAGTTGTCTGTGATTCTTCCTATTGTAAAGTCATGCAGTGTGAAACCTATGGCACGGACTCCGTGCCAAAATCAAGCTTCCGAACGACCGACCGATCGATCGAACCGAACATCTATCCGAACGTCTTGATCTTTGAGCGTCTAACTGAGCAGGTTGACCCACTTGACGACCTGACGTGACGCCAGCGTCTTGAAATTAACCCTCTGGAGTCTGAGGCTGATTTGGGGCTTGGGGAAGTTTTGGCATGCCCTGACATTTGTGCTTTTTTCAGTTGTTCATAAACATATAAATGACAAAAGGGTCATTACACTGTATTCAGCACAAACTAGGCTACAATAATATGTGAGGAACATGTATGTACATGTTTGTATTTTTGAAGGAATAATGTTTATGCGTGGTTATTGAAAAAACAAAAAACTTAAGTCACTGAAATAAGGCCAAAAAAAGTATATTAAATCTGTGTTCACAAGACTTTTGGGTATTGGAGGTTGTAGACTAGAGTTTTTGCTTCAGAATTATGTAAAAATTATGCTGCCTACTCCTTCATATAAAACAATATATTGATTTAGTTTTTGTAAGACACTTTTTGTCAAGAAACACAGTATGCATGGAGGCGTGAATGATCATGAATAATGGGCCATTTACACCTGAGAAGACAAAATAATCACATAATAATGACCTGAAATGACTTGCATATTAATGAGGCCTTTCAGTCAGGTAGGCTGTGAAAAAAACCCTCTGTAATAATGTCTCAGCTCATCATAAACAGTAATACTGTGAAATATTATTACTATTTAAAATAATGGTATTCTATTATATTCTTTAAAATATAATGTATTTCTGTGATGCAAAGTGTCTGAACAATTATGTTACCTCTGTGGCATTTCATATAGGCTTTTAGCTTAAAAGCATGCACATTTGGAGAAATATTGATGGATTCTTATATATTTATGTCAATTTTCTATACTGAGAAGTAATATTTATTGTCATCAATATGAGTGCTGGATACTGTGTTTTCAATTCATACTTGCAGCTGGAGGGCGCTCTCTGTGCACATTTAGTCCACAAATTATTCTAAAGAAGAAGAGGACATTTCAGGAATGGTGTTTTTAATTCATACTTGCAGCCGGAGGGCGCTCTCTGTACACCTTTAGGCCACAAATTCATATAAAGAAGAAAAGGAACTAGGAACTAACGGCATGTCTTCTACAGATCGCTAACCATGGCTTTAACATCCAAATAAACACTTTTCAAGACAATAAATACACGATTGAGACGATGAATGCATGTATTGACTCAGAATTTGCGTCTGAATAGCGCTCGCTCCGTGGGCGTGGCCGCATTAGCGGGTAATGAGCTGAATCACAGACTTCTGACATGGCTCTCTTTTCATACAGATTACATAAACACAGAATGTTTGTTTTCGATTTGACTTGCACGATTTAAAACCTGACATTTCAGCGTTTTTTTAGACATAAGTGTCATTTTTTTTGTCATTAGTATTCATAAGTTACAGTTCATTTTCTGAGAACTATCAGATTGGATTTCGTTCAGAGGGAGAGGAGAGATCACACATCATGTTAGTTTTCTTTATTTTACAAAAAGCACAACATTGTGTTTTTACTCTGAGTGTACACAAATAAAAGAAGACATTCTATAGTTTCAATTGATAGATTACTTATGTCTCTATGACAAGAAATGACGGAGTATTTTAAGTCTGTTTTGCTGCAATGTGAAAAAAATCCTGCAAAACGCGCCGGCGCGTTTTCAGACCTCAGGGAGTTAACTGTTTTTAACCATGTGGTGCCAAGCTGATCTGTAATACTATAAATGGACATCATAGGCACGACAGTATGTGTTTTACTAGCATGTAACTGTAAAAACATCCTGGTCTTAATATGACCGTATAATCAGGTTAACTGTTAGCTTTATTACCAACTGTACAATATATATCCATCAGACCAGTCTCTTTATCCTAATTCCCAGGAAATCTACATAATACCAAGGTGATGTGCTTCAGGACAGGAGAGCCTTTAGTGTGGGCTGTTAAACTAAACTCTAAATAGAAAAAAATATTATTACAAAACATTGTACCTACACTATTTTAATGTTGCTGTGGAGCAATGTGAGAAACACCTATCAAATTCAATATATTATTGTAAATATTATCATTACTATGGAACAATAAAACACAATATGATGGTTTAGAACTTTTAATATTTATTGCACAGACCACAACTGGCCAACAAATAAGTCTAAAAATAAATTCAGCTTAATCCGACTTGACTCATGATCCGCTCTTGCTCACGACATGAAATTTCTCTGTACTGTAGGCTACTGTAAAGAAAACGTATTCAGTTTCATATTTATGGAGTGGGTCAGACATGAATTTGACCACTTCATTAAGTTTTGTTTTGTAGAAAGCCTTTCTTTAAAGAATTTCGTTTTGTAAAAAATGTATCTTAATTTTAATCAATGTTTCATCAACCAATTGCCTAGATTTAATAAAGAAGCAAATAAAGTAGACAAATCATGACATGGAGGCACGAACGCGATCACTTGCGCGTGAACCAGAGCGCGTCTTGCTATATGAACTGAAACTCGGTATAGTCTGCTTGCCTCACAGACATGAGAAATATATCCATAGAAAGCTTGACATGTCTGCTTTTATGTAGTCGAATTGGTGTGGTTCTAAAAACAAAATAGGCTAGGGTCACATCAAATTGGCCTATTGATAAAAAACAAAAAAAAACAAAATAGTATTTTATAATTAATTTATAATTGTTTTATGTAATTATAAATAGGGTTAGGGTCTCAATTGTTACAGTACAGAAGGGACGGAGGCAGATGTAAAACAAACAGTTAGGTTTATTGATACCAGCAGAGTGAAACAGATGTGCAGGTGAGTGATACATGAAGTAGAGCTGGATACAGTCGTGCTGAATAGTGATACTGTCCTTTTTGTGATCGCAGGGTAGGAGAACTGGAATGGCGCTGGAGACGTGGAACACTGGAGACTGGAAACACTCACACACAGCAGGAGAAGCACACAAGGGAAACTGGAGACGTAGAAGACAGGTAAGTAGTTTGTCTGGAGTCCTTGAGGTAAGCATACAGGTATGTATGGTACAACGAGACTGGACAGTGAGTGTGTGTGAGTGTTGGCTTCTAGTAGTGCTGGTGATTGCAGTGATGATGAGGTGCAGGTGGCGGTGATTAGTACTCTGGTGATTGAGTGCGCTGGAACTGAGTGAGGGTGGAGCCTGGCGTGTCTGTGACATCAATAATTTGATAATAAGCATTAAGGAATCTTGCAGCTATTCTATTTCTATAAGTTAAATAATATGATCAATTCACTGCTCTGTAACAAATTAGAATGAAAAAAAATTAATTGTAAAAATTTACTGTTTAAAGAAGACAAAGCTGATTTCCGATGTGTGTAGATGTAAGAAGTAGATGTAAGTATATATATGTCTGATATAAATGATCAGCATATTTTATGCAATATATCAATAGCTTGTTTAATTTTTATATTTAGGCGTAGCTTATAAAAAGCAGATAGGATAGGTTATTCAGGTTGCATATTTCGCTACTTTTGGTAAAGCATATTTCTAATTTGAAACATTCTGAAATTAGATGTCTGTTCCTGAAACTTTTAATGGGAGATGGAGAAAATGTTTGTGGAATGTCTCGTTCTTTTCCAAATTAGCCGTCCAAGCATGGCCGGTTTGTTAATAATAGAATATGCTGCTTTATTTAACTTTAATAATGCAATCAGCCGTCGCAATAATCAAATGTGGAAAAGGATACAATCGAATCATGAGTTAAATTAAGGTAAGAAAAACACAAACATGTTAGCCTACAATGTGTCTTCACATGTAAACAATACGTTGGGAAGACGATCGGTTACTTGCACTTCCAACCGGTCGCCATAGGAACAACATAACAACACGTAAGCACGTGTAGGAACGTGTTACATGAAATAATTATATGATGTTATTCCGCTAGATGGCGACAAGTGTCTGATAAAGTGTATTTTATGTATCATTGTATCATTTATTCAAGAGATCCGTTCAAAAACTCAAGGCTGTGGAAATAAAGTCTGTTGTTTATCCTTTTGATATTTAATTTTAAAAAGTGACTGTCTATCGTGTTCTGATCTAGCCCTTTACATTTCCCTTCATTTGTGAAATTCATCTCTGCAATTCTTCAATTCATGACACATTTACAAAAAAAAAGTCTAATAGAAATATATAGAAAATTTGCTTTACACTTGACAGTTTATGGCAACTAGTTCAACCATTTTGCATTAAATGACTAAATGCAAGGAACTAATGCCTAGATGTTTTGAGGGGTAAAACTATTCAACAGGGAACCATATCATATATTTTAATCAACATGACAATTAATAAATTAGGAAACAGCAGACACTTACATAATCAATTGCATGAGTGTACCAAAGCATTTTAAAAATTTTCAAGAGAATGAGAAATTGCTTTTTTGATGTAGCCTACACAAGACTAGTATGTATTTTTCATGTCTGATAATAAAAACACAGCAACACACTTCTACAGAATGTAAAGTTATATAGATAATATAAAAGGCATGCCTTAATATTGACTTTTGAGGGGTAGGCTACATACCTTTAAATCAACCAAATCAATCCCAGTTTTTATTTGTGTGTAGATAGATAATTTTACAGTTAATTACAGATAATTTTGTCACAAAATCTCATTCAACTAAGGAAACAGATCCCAAAGACCATATGAGGGTAAGAGCAACTGTCCACTAAAGGAACTGTAATGTTAAACTTTTGTTCAAAAACATTTTAAAGGCTCTCCTGAGGCTTCTTATGATATCACCTGAATATTCTGTTGATTTCATGGGAAAGAAGGATAAAGAAACTGGTCTGATGGTATAGGCAATTACAATAATTAACAATTTATTAATTTAGAGTGTATTGCATGGACTGTGAACATTGCACAGCGGGCAATAAAATTAACAATAAAAACAAGTTAGAATGATAATATAGGTCAAATTAAGAATATAGAATGTCTGTATGGACAGTCTGCTTTTTGAAAGTAAAACAATCACAAGCACATGGATTCAGGAAAAAATATGTTAGTGTTGTTTTAGATGTGTATTGCCTGTAATGTCCAGGATTCAGTATTTAGGTATAAAATATCTTAATTTAGTGCCTATAATGTCCATTTATAGTCTTTACAGATCAGCTTGGCACCTTACATGGTTAAAAAACAGTTAATTTTAAGACCCTGGCGTCACGTCAGGTCGTCACGTGGGTCGACCCGCTCAAAGTTCAAGACGTTCGGATAGACGTTAATATAATAGCTTGATTTTGGCGCGGAGTCCGCACCATATGAAACCATCTGTCGCCGATCCATCGTGCCGTATGAACACTGCAGCGACTGAATGCTGGCCAAGATAGTCATGCAGTGTGAAAAGAACAGTGACCCGACTACTTTGAAAAAATCTTGCAGTCTGAACTCGGCATAATCCCAACTAACAAAACTGAATGACACAGGTGGTATAGTAATTTTTATTGACCACCAGATGGCGAAGTAGAGCACTGTTTCAAAAGCTTTAAAAACTGTGTGCTTCCAATAGAGGGTATGCACATGACGTCACCGTCGACCATTATAACTGCGGTTACGCCCACTGAGTGGCAAAAAGACTGAGAGGCAGCATTGGTTTTCAGTGCGAATGCCGCAAAAAACACACAAAACACATCCAAAATGGGAAAGAGCTTTGACACAAAATCTGAGGTATATTTTTACAGACTGCTGAAATCTACAAGAAAAAAAAAAGCAGCAAATAGGTCGCTGCAATTCACAGAAACAACTGGACTTCAGGCACAGAAACATGTTTTGCAGTTATAATTTTATGTGTAAAAACGAAGGATTTGGGGGTAAAATCATACCCTATATATTGTATTGTTATATATTGTGTTGACAACTCATCAATTAAATATTTACCATCTTATATTCTGTATAATTGGGTGTTTTTAAATAAACACTGACAAAAACTATACAAGTTTTAGGGCTGGACAATATGATGATATATATATAACATTGATATAAGTGATTACTCAAATTTAAACCTAGTGTAGTTATATAAAATATTCATAGGCAGATTTGCTTTATGTATTTCCCCGGCGTCGAAATAAGGCACATATAAATGTCAGGAAACACGACTCCTGGCTGCATGTCAATATTCATGGATTAGGTTTCTTTGACATGTCATAACCTTTAATTATAATCGTTTGTTTTACTCGTGTTTTCACAGTTTCCCTTATTAAATCCAGTCACGCAGCAGGTTCTTTTGCCACTCAATCCAGCTGAGGGAGCGTGTTCAAGCGGGAAAGTGACGTCAATGCAACACACACACACACACACACACACACACACACACACACACACACACACACACACACACATACACACCCTCTCTCTCAAGCAAAAATGTAGCACCTCTGTTCAATCTTTCTGATTTTAGTAAATCTTTGTAAAAGTGCCTTATAAAATATTAATTCAAATAAATACTTTAAAATAATTTGAGCTTCAGCCTGGTTTAATAGCATTTATATATATAAAAATGTCTTTGATCAAATTAAGCTGTAAAATAAATAGTTTATCCCTTTAAATGCAATGGATTTTGAAAGATATCAACAAAAAAACGGGCAAAAAACTTTAAAAGCGATTTTCTCAGGTTTTTAATTGGAAAAAGAGGGCAGACGACCATAATTCAAATGGGTATATCTTTAAAACGATTCAAGGCATGACTTTGACTAGGATATCATTTTAAAGCTTATTGTCTCATCTTTCCATTGATACCAAAATCTCAATTTTGAAATTTGGGTCACTGTGACTCATTTTGCTGGATCAGGTCACAAATGGTGTAAGCAACTACTGGCAGCATAAGATGTTTCGAGTGTTGAGACAAGCACCTTACGTGTCCACATAAGAAAACGGGTGCGGAGAACGCAGCAGGATCAGAGGATGGGGTCACAAATAATAGCATTGATCTGGTTGATGCGGTCAAAGATTAGGTTGTTCCACTTGTTGAGGTGAATGATGCTAATTCAGATGCTGCGTTACTGGCTGTTGACACTGAAAATGATGTTGATGTAGTTAATGTAGTCACAAAGAGTAGTGTAACTGATTTAGTTTCTGATGTTAATACTGATGAAGTAGCCAGTACTAGTGGTACTAAACAGTTGGAAAGTGCAAATGATGGAATTGAAGAAAAGTTGTCCTATAGGGAAAAGATTTTAGTGACCAGTAATTTGGTGGCTTCTACTTTGTGGCATAAAATAACTGTTACAACCACCTGCTTTTTTTTGGTCTGGACAACACTGGATTCGTGCTGCTGCTTTATACTTTTCTGTTCAAGAGAGGGGTCAAGGATTGATAGACATCAGATCCAGAATTATGGCTTTCCGGTTACAAGCAGCTCAGATAC
The DNA here is from genome assembly GCF_018812025.1 of Megalobrama amblycephala. Taxonomy (NCBI): domain Eukaryota; kingdom Metazoa; phylum Chordata; class Actinopteri; order Cypriniformes; family Xenocyprididae; genus Megalobrama; species Megalobrama amblycephala. The sequence goes on from NW_025953345.1 coordinate 232,076, forward strand.
TATTGAATCACATGGATATATCATGGCTAAAGACAGCTTCTGCTCTTCTCAGGCAGGTCAGAAGTATGGGATTGGACAAACATTTGTTCTTAATGGAGCTCCTGAGTGATGATTGTGTGAATCATACATCTTTCTCGAAGTCGGTTTTAAGGCATGGAAGGTGTTTACCATTTCATGTTTATTAGATACACATGCTGGATTATGGCTATTTGAAGAGCCACTTTTTCTTAATGTCTTTCTACCTTCAAGACTTTTGTCTGGTCCCAGTCAGCATGCATGTTTAACTGCTGCTGGATGCACAAAGTTGGGACATATTTTGACTACAAGCACAGAGGAATTGAGTAAAAAGACTGGGGTGAGATCCTTGCGGCTGCTGAAACAAGCTACTACTGAAATATATAATTCTTTACATGTGGATCATATGACTTTGACAAATGACTAGTAATTGATCAATGGAGAAAGAGGATTCCTTATGTCTTCCGCTCTCTTAATGTAACTATTGCTGTAGGAGAATGGCAAGATGATGGGAAGAGTCTTTTGTCTTTTAAAACCCCTCAGCTTGGAGTTTTTGAGCTTGGAGTTTTCTTTTCACTATCATCCCTCTTCTTTAAGTCCTTGTGGAGCTCCTCCATGGAACCGGTCGTGTGTTGCGAAGGTGTCACTCATTAGCAATCATGCCTCACTCTGTTCTTACAGCTCTTGGCCCCGCCCTGCTTGCCACAATGTACATGCAGTATAATAGGTGCCATTTATGGTTTTACCTGTTTCGTTTAAGTTTTGTTTTTTTAATGTCAATCAAGCAATTCAGCAGTAACTCAACTAGGAATGAAGAGGTGTGGTTAATGAAAATAAACATCAAGTTTTATTAAGTCAAAAGCTTAAAACCACACTCTATAAAATATCAGCTGCAGGAGAGATTTACAACACAAGGAGGTCTGAAGAAGTAAAGACTATAAAAAAAAAATTTCCCCTCCACTATTCTCCAAGCAAGAATTAAAAAGGCACAAAGATGTCCCATATTTAATTGATTTGTGACTGAAGTAATGAAAAAGAACATGAACATCACCTAACAAAAAATAGCAAGAACATGTTTACTCAGCCCACAGACGCTGCAGCCCTGAAAGTCTAGACAATGATCATGTGATGCCATGCCCCCCTTGTAATTGTTGGCCTACAGTTTGTAAAGTAGATATAGGTAGATTTATATAGTAGATTTTTTTTTTTTTTTTTTTTTTTTGCATGCCAAATGTTTAAATTAAAGCTGTGATTGTGCACGAATGCAGAAATTTGATGCATGTCTGCTAGTGCAATTGCAATTAGTATATGGAAGGAGAGATTTCTGGCATCCCCCTGCAGGGATGCTGTTTATTCATCATAGGTTTATTTTCCGCCAGTGAGGTGTTTGAACATGGAATAAGGCCATCATACTGCAGCTGCTAATTTATCTCACCTGTAATGCATTTCATCAAATTTTGACTCCTCTTTTTCTTTTCTGCTTTCTCCTTAGGACCTCCTGTAAGTACCATGGCAACAAGCTGAATGCAGTGTGCATGACTAATCCAACATTAGCAGGTAGTGTGTTTTATGTGCCAGTCAGACTGAAAAATTCTCATCAGTTTGAATGGACGTGACATCACAAGGTCTTCCTTTTTCACTTACTATTCATATTACGTCTTATGGTTAATCTGGTAAATCCTTTTTTTATTTTTTTCTGTTTTTTATTTTTTTTGGTTGTCATAAAAAAATGTATGATCAAAATAATATTTTACTCATGGTTCTCCCTAAAGGATAACATTATTTCCATTCAAATGGGTCCATGGATACCTAAATAGATAGATAGATAGATAGATAGTGTGGTAGATTTTCCCCTACGCACATGACTTAAGTTTACCTGGGGCGTCTCCTAATCGACACCCAATAATATTTATACTCTAGCACTGCGTCTCCTAGTCAACAACTGCTGCTTCGAGTCGGTCAAAGTCTTGACCCTTTTGAACACTATCACTTGGGAATAAGGTCTTTAGTGTTCCCTAAGCCTCCGGCTGTATTCACTGCCGGAGGACCTCGTTCTCAATCAAAGAGAATCCCACCAGTTAGAAGAATACAACAATTTATATAGGATAGGAGCATGGTAAAGCATTCTACAGTATGATTGGTTCTTCATATGTCAAACCCTCATGACACAAAGCAAGATCTGCCCAAATTATGTGTTTATTAGTTCGTTGGTTACTCAATATCATGGGGCTATCATATTTAGATGGTTGTCTAGCTGTCCCTAAGTGTCATTTCCACTTTTCTTATTTTTGGACATGATTCAGACACACACTGACTTAGGCCCAAGGTTTGAGAACATTTAGGTTTTAAAAGCATATAAATGTTATTCCTGCAAGGAAAAAGAAATGTTAGTTATGATTAATTAAAAAATTCCATCACGATAGATAGATGTTACTCAGGTCACTGAGGTCCTTGATTGTTTAGAAAAGGAATTTTAAGATGTTGTTGTGCAATGGATGTGCGCATCCATACCATCTGGCCTGAAGACATCCACATGCCAATATTCAGTTATAGTCATAGCCCCACCAGCTGGTAGCAGGAACTGTCACATATCAATGACTTTGATATAATCCCCTTATATTTACTCATTTAAATGCATATTGGCCACTGTTCACTGTTTTCCTTAAACATGGCCTATCAGAAAAGAAAAGCAATTAATTCTCATGAATTCTCACCAGAACCAGTTGTACTTAAATTATCTCTATATATGAATAATGATTATTACTTGCCAATGAACAATAGGGATGTATGTGGTTTTCAATGGGCTTTGTCCATTTGCAGATCATTTGAGTGCAGTTCCATTTCCATGAAAAAAATCAATGTTTCTCTCCTTTTCTTTTACTTTTGATTACATTGCATTGCTCTACATATTTTTTCAGAGCTTGCCATTTAAGTAATGATAGCCAATTAAAAACAACAACAACAAAAAACAATAACAAAAAAACAAAACAAAAAACAAGTGATGTCACAAAATATGAATGTGTTCAGCTGTACCAAAATGGAAATTATATTTAAAATGTTTTTCTTTGAATTACCTAAATTTCCAAAAAGCCAAAGGTTAAGAGACTACTTAAGTAGTATCCCGGGCCCTTTATTTGACATTGAATTAGAGTTAGAGTTAGTGTATACTTTAATGTCCTTTTTCAGGAAATGTGTTTTGGACTGCAATAATACACAATCATACACACACAACACACAATAAACAACAAAAAGTAGAAAGAAAAGAACAAATAATAATAATAATAATAATAATTACATCTTACTATTTAAAATATCAATAGACACAGGTAAAAATGATTTTTTGTTGTTGCTTTTACAGTTACATTAGTGACATAGTAGCCCAGAGAGCAACATAGTGTCAGCCCAGATCTGGCCCACATCTGGTCCACATCTGGTCGACGTGTAATCCACATGTACCAGATGTGGGCCAGATCTGGGCCACACTATGTTGCTGTCTGGGAGGTGTATGGAAACAATCTTGACCTATTATATACTTTAGGTTCTGTGTCATTAGCAAATAGAATGTTGTTTTCATTTAACATATTGACTTCGTTTGCCATTTTAAGGCCCATTATATCTTTACTGGCCCATGTTATGAACACAATGCTGCTGAAGGTGGGGGAGACATTGCTTCTTTCTCTGTCCCTTTAGCTAAATCACAATACATTCCTTTAACATGGAGAGCGCTAGCAAATTAGCTCTACAAAAACACTGTTATGTAGTCTAACCTTTACAACAATAATTAAAAGAAGACTTTTATATAATGTATGAAATAAACAAGCTACAAATGCTTTAGATATTATCTTTAACTTTCAGAGAACATTCAGCAATTTAGTAGATGTAAGTGTGTAATATTTTGGATGATTTTAATTGGTTGCTCAAGTAAATTATGATCTGAGGAACTTTTGTGTAGCTCAATATTTTTGAGTAAACCCTTATACTTAAATTATAATTTTTTAAGTTTACTGAGTGATATAATGTGATGTCATCCATGTCACTTCATTGCCGATGTTACCGATGTAACTGACATTATCAAAAGAATCCATTCAACATTAAACTGAGTTGCAGTAGATTTCAAGTTCCCAGCATGCTTTGTGTCACACTCTGTAAGGGAGAATAAATGTTGAGATTGAGTGTTATTTTGAGTAATGATACCCTGGTGCTTGTGTCAAAATGATTTATGACCCCTTTGATTGATGACTTGACAGGTGTGACCTTTTGCCCTTTCCGTTTCCGGACTGTGTTTATGACAGGAAGTATGACCATCTGTTTATGAGTGTCATATGTTTTTATGTTCAGGAAGTGGAATGGTGTTGGTGGTGTTTATACAGGTGGTGGGCAATTTGACGATTGCACTGGGTGTGAAATGGTGTGGGAATGTTCATACAGGCGGGGGCAATTTGATGATTGACCGTTTTGAATGTTTTTGTCAGAATGTGCAGCATCCAGCCATAATGTCTGTGAATGAAACAATACAAACAAGATTAATAAATAAGAAGCACTGTTGTTAAATGAATCATATGAAAGTGTTTATATGAAACAGTATTAAAGAAAGCATTGAAAAAGAGACTAAATAAAGGAATAATAAAATATGAAATAGTGTTTATATGAAATAAGATGAAATAAACTGAAATTATTATTATTAAACCTTTATTTAAAATAAAACTTGAGATTTAAAATAAAACTTGAGATTTAAAAAAGGAAATAAAACTTGAAATTTAAAATCTCTTTTACAAGAGGGCCAAGAGGCAGTACATTTAGTTGAACATATTACACAAAATCACTCAAAACAATTACAATCAAATGACTCAGAAACTAGATCCTTTAAAATACCCTTTTAAATGTAAAAGAAATAGAAATTATATGAAAAAAAGTATTTTGAAAGCTTTGAGAAGTTTGTTTTCCAGCTTAAAAAAGTACTGATGTTAAATAACGCAGTTGAAATATCAATTTTATCAATTAAGATAAAATAATGTTTTTGAAGCTTTAAGAGATTTTTAACTTTAAGAAAAGTATGACGATAAATTAAACATATGAACGGGTTTATATGAAACAGTATTAAAGCATATGAAATAGTGTTTATATGAAATAAGATGAAATAAACTGAAATTATTATTATTAAACCTTTATTTAACCAGGAAATAAAACTCTTGAGATTTAAAATCTCTTTTACAAGAGGGCCAAGAGGCAGTACATTTAGTTGAACATATAGCAAATACAATAATTTACAGAAATTACACAAAATCACTCAAAACAATTACAATCAAATGACTCAGAAACTAGATCCTTTAAAATACCCTTAAAGGTCCCGTTCTTCGTGATCCCATGTTTCAAATTTTAGTTAGTGTGTAATGTTGTTGTTAGAGTATAAATAAAATCTGTAAAATTTTAAAGCTCAAAGTTCAATGCCAAGCGAGGTATTTTATTTAACAGAAGTCGCCTACATCGAACGGCCAGTTTGGACTACATCCCTCTACTTCCTTCTTTAATGACGTCACTAAAACAGTTTTTTGACTAACCTCCGCCCACAGGAATACACAAGAGTTGCGTTTGTAGAGTGTGTTTGTCGCCATGTCGTCGAAACGCTGTTATTTCACTGATTCAGGCTCAAATTGATAGGGTAAAATTAAAGACATGTTTACAATAACACTGAGCGCGTTCCTTCCTTCCTTCCTTCCTTCCTTCCTTCCTTCCTTCCTTCCTTCCTTCCTTCCTTCCTTCAATACCTTCTCTCTATGTTGCAAGTAACAAAAATAAGACATCGCACTAAAACCTTTTAAAAATGGTCTGAAACCATGATACTTTGTGTAAAAATATTGTATTATACATGCTGAGGCATATTCCTTCTTTGTTTAGTACGAGGTTTTAGCCAGATACCTGTATCGCATGTTTGCGTCAATTCCAAAACTTTGAGAATAAGACCTATTCCACTTCACGGTTGCATCTGAAATGGGGGTTTGTCAAAAAGAAAAATGACGTGGTATCTGGTTTAGTTGTGTTTTATTCTTAAAAACATTGTGTCAAAAGAATTTGGTAGTATGATTCTCTTGTTTCATCATGTATTAATTCCATATTTATCAGGCTGATAAAAGTAGTGTGAACATTTTATAAAACAAAAAGCACTAATTAATGACATTGTGTCAGAACACAGGTATAAAGAAAAAGTGTAATACAATATTTGATTTGGGTAAAACTAGCTACTCATGGACAGCGGCAGTTTATCTGGCCAGCGCGTCCGTTCATACACACACACACACACACACACACACACACACACACACACACACACACACACACACACACACACACACACACACACACATAGACACAGACAGTAGATGTGTCGACCTTCCTTAATGGTGTCATTATGTGAGGAACTGTTTGGACTATGGTAATCCCTATTTCTTTAAAAACATATTTGTCAACATTATTCTCTTGTTTTATCATATGTTTAATTAATATTTACTAGGAATTGAAACTTTGTAGAAATAAGAAAAGTAAAATCAGATGGCTTTGTGTGACCTACGTCACCTTAAAATGTAATTTTAAATGTAAGGTTTTTAAACACAAATAAACATATTTAACAGACATCATACACTAGTATTTAACAGTATATATATATTTTATCGCAGTACATCAGGGTCTAATGCGAACATGCCAGGTAGTGATTTGGCCTAATGTTTGGTTTTTAAGCACAATTAAATTTTCTCTCAGGAACTCTTCTGAAAGACCTCACATGTGTGAATTCACTCGGTTGAAAAATAAATAAATAAACAACTGAAATTAATGACTACCTTGTAGGGTGTTTAACACCCTGCAAAAGCGTTGGGTGTCAAAGGGCATTCTTCCTGCTAGAGTCATCACTGCGACCAACAGACAAACTGTCGCATCAACATTTTTAAAATTCTACATCTATTTTTGAGTAGATAACCGATATTATACATCTTTGTATATTTTCAGTAAAGGGTATGTTTCCACACTGATAAAGACCACATTCAAAAACTGAACTGCTGGTTTTACTTACAAAAATAAAATAAATAAATAAATAAATAAAAATAAAAAGTGTCACAACTATATTGAGTAATTTGTACAAATAACAATTTAAAGCTGACAGAACGTAAATACAAATCATTTGAATTTGTCAGTTGCATAATATATATGTGCAGTTTATTGTTATGTCATGTTTATTATGTATGGTGAAAACATTTTTTGACTTAATTTACCTTATTGAGTTACCTATTTGTTATACAAAATGCACTCAAAATTAACTCATTGATCAAACTCGTTTGAACTGCGAGCAAGAATTCCATCCTAAACATGCATATACGAGTGCACATAGCCTAAACACAGGCGACACTCTTCTGCATAATGGTAACCACAAAATTAAAAAAAAAAAAAAAACATTACAGAAACTTCTCTAAATGTCCAACATAACTGAGCATTAAACACTATCATAAACAACCAACATATTTCCCTTTACTGAAAAACTGAAAATTTTCTCTCTTAATGCAGACCCTTGCAAAGCATGCCGGGAACTATGGGTCCACTGCCCAGTTAGTTATGTCTACATTAATTTGTGTGTTTCACTCAGCAATGTTAAGTTGACTGAACAAACACTTATTAAGTAAACCTGACAATATTCATTTTTAGTAAAAACAACTCAGTTAAATTAAGTTCATGTAGTTGCATGTTTTTTTTTTTTTTGTTTTTTTGTTTTTTAGTAATGTGAACAGGGATGGATTGAGTGAAATTAACAACAGTGAAAGTTACTTTTTGAATGTAACTTATTTTGCAGTAACCATGATCTAGTATTGCACTTATGTCAGATGTTGAGTTCAGGCACACCATAAGAGTATGACAACATATGACCACTTTTTTATTTGAAGTTTAAAATAATATAATGCTTCGAATGAAGACGAGTAAAATTAAATATTCACTCAAGACAATTTTTTTCATGGGAACAGCACAGAGGAACACCTGGTCTCTGTTTGAATATGTGTGAATTTCTTAAAGATACAACTTAAGCTAAACAAGAGCAATGTTAAGCCCTTGTTCGAGGTTACGTGAGAGTTGTGAGGCATCAAACACACAGACACCTTCACATCTGGATTTTTAAAAATCGAATTAAACATTCGCAGTTTATCTTAAAAACATACAGATTTTTCAAAAACTTTGTGTGTTGCATGGACGAAAATACTGTTTCAATCTTTGAGAAATAAGATCTAAGACAACTAAGTACAGGTTTTTGATTTCAACATTTTACAGTTCTTGATTAATAAAAATAAAAATAATACTTTAGGTAAAATTTAAGCAAATCGTTTCTACCATAGTTCGTCAGATGTTATCTTTATACAGCAGACTTCCAGAAAGATAAAAAGATTATTAAATCTTTAAATACTGGATTTAAACAACCTTTTAAAATTAAAAGATCATTTTTTAACTTTTAAGATTGTGCTTTGAAATAAATTTAGTACAAAAACATTCACTGGAAAGGAGCTGGCGGTCTTAACATATGCTGTGACACAGAGGCTCATGTAGTCTGACTCCACCCGTCCATGTGAGGGTCTGAAGCATCATTTCACACTGGAGTTTATCCCTGCATGGGAGGATCTGGGAGTGTCTTGTTTATGATACAACTATTTATTTCACTTTTATTTTATTTTATTATTATTATTTTTTTTTTTGTATCTTTGCATAAAGGACTACTTTGTCAGCTCTCTGAAAATGTAAGTTGTTTTCATATATATATATATATATATATATATATATATATATATATATATATATATATATATATATATATATATATATATATATACATTTAATTTAGGTAAAACTATAACTAAAATGGTTTAAATAAATGTTAGTACCATATTTGTTATTATTCATTGTCTTATATATTTTTTTATAATCATTTCATTTAAAATAGGTATGAATTGCTTTTAATTGTGTGGACAAAATGCGGCCAAAAGTATAGTAATAGCACCCATTTTTACCCCTGAGCAAAATTTGTCCCATAAGAAAAACAGCTTTTAAAATATATTTATTTATTTATTACTTAAATGTAAAAATACAGAAAGTTTTCTGTGAGGGTCGTGTGTTTGTGTATGGGCTAAAATATACTACAAATCACTACAAAAATCATGTCTATGGAAACCCCCCCATAAAACATGGAATCCCCACATGTGGAAGTATCCACAGATTGTTCCCTGCCCCACTGCTGTGACTGTCTCACATTCCACACCTTGGTGTGAGAAGTGGTTAGAGAGATAGGGTGAGAGAGAGTTTATGTTTCAACTTATTGCATTCAATAAATATACATCATATAGCCTAAGGAGTTACATCTTCAAATATAAGATCTTTATACTTTTATTTAACTAAAAACTATAATAAATGTTTAACATTGTTTTAGTAGCACGTTTATTGTAGGGAGTGTTATATACAATCATAAATACTATTTATAATCGTTTAAAAGAAGTGTATGTTTTGAATGCACTTTTTGATCTAACATTTTAAAGTTATGGTATTTATTTATTTGTATTTGTATTTATATTTTCATTTAGCTAAAGCTATAACTATAAAGGTTTAAAGAAATGTTTATTTATAATCATTTAATTGAAACTAGAGATAAATTCCTTTTTATAGAACCAATTGTGTGTGTGTTTGTGCTAACTGAGCGAAATTTGTCCCATGAGCAAAACAGCTTATAAAATATATTTATTTATTTTATTTATTTGAACTATTTATTACTTGAAATGTGGAAACATGGAAACCCCTACATGTCTGGACATGACCACAATATCTCTTATGGTTTGATCTGACTGTTTCTTCATTAGAATCTTATTTTTGTTTCTTGCAACATAGAGAGAAGGTATTGACAAGATTCATTGAGCAGGCCTAGAGTAACACTTTTATTGTGTAAACAATTTAAAAACTGTAAGATTAAAATGTTTGGTAAGATCTCTGTCATGTAAACTACAAATATGTAATGCAATAGAAAAAGTGAGTAAAAGTCTTAATAAAAACAAAATAAAACAAATGGAATATCTTCAGTAGGTGTCAGAAATGAGGTGTCATTTTTTGGGGGGTCTCCCAGGTTGTCAGTGTCAGGGGAGCCAGGAAGGAAGGAAGGAAGGAAGGAAGGAAGGAAGGAAGGAAGATTTAGCTTTCATCCCTCGAGAATAAACCATAAGAGGTGTTATATCCACCCTAACTCACTTTTAATAGTTTGACACATTGCAAACCAATCACATCCACAGACAGAGTTGGACCAGCCCACAGCAATAAGGGAAACAAACTCATTTTCAGTTTAGCAAATGGACTGCATGCATCTCAATTCAACTAGTAAGTTGCCTTAAAAATACTATTTCAGCTTATTACATAAAATTACTATTTCAACTGCGTTATTTAACATCAGTACTTTTTAAGGTGGAAAACAAACTTCTTAAAGCTTTCAAAATACATATATTTTTTCAAATAATTTCTATTTATTTTACATTTAAAAGAGTTGGTATCACTAAATGATTTTAAGGGTATTTTAAAGGATCTAGTTTCTGAGTCATTTGATTGTAATTGTTTTGAGTGATTTTGTGTAATTTCTGTAAATTATTGTATTTGCTATATGTTCAACTAAATGTACTGCCTCTTGGCCCTCTTGTAAAAGAGATTTTAAATCTCAAGAGTTTTATTTCCTGGTTAAATAAAGGTTTAATAATAATAATTTCAGTTTATTTCATCTTATTTCATATAAACACTATTTCATATGCTTTAATACTGTTTCATATAAACCCGTTCATATGTTTCATTTATCATCATACTCAGGGGCGGATCTACCGGGGTGGCACGGGGTGGCAACTGCCACCCTAAGAAAAAGCTTTGCCACCCCATCTGCCACCCCAAAATTATCAGAGAATAAAATATAAATGTTAGCAGTGTTTCAAGAACTACTGCTTTTCAGCAGCGGCGCTTCAATGTGATGACATAAAAAAAGACAGCGTATTGCAAAATAATGGCAAGAAAACACGTCTTTCAATAAACTGTGCATGACGGTTGCACGCAGCGCGCTCAATGTAGTCAGCTTCATTAACAAATGACTCTTATGAACCGGTTCTTTGGGAGTTAAAAACACAGCACAGCCACGTTCACTTACTAATTGTTTTCCATTTGTTCGTGAATCCGAAAATTACTGCTTGTCGGCTAACTCAGAAGTCCTCGAATTTTCGTAATTTTTTGTGAGCTGATTCACCGACCGCCCGCTCCACTTTCATCATGGATAAAGGTCTTTTTGCCATCCGACGAAACGGTAACATGAAATCAATAAGAAGATCCCGATCACAGAAACTAGTTAGGTAAGAATCTAAATCTATTTTAGCTTTTCTTGATTGCTAACACATTATAAGTGATTCAGTTGGCCCAGTTTCCCAAACCATTCGCTCAGTTCTCAAAACAAAGACACATTTCTCAAAACGTTTAACAATGACTACATTTGGTAGCAAAACTGATGCTACCAAATGTAGTCAAAATCTGACACACACCAGTCAAAATCTGAGAGAGAGCTGAATGAATAATTTACAGGGGTTTTAAACTTACACAGTACCAGTACTTTAGATGAGGGGAATTTCACTATGTACAGTAAACTGTAGCACGTTGTACACCCTCAGACTTGTGATTGTCAACTTTCTCTGTAGCCATTTGTTAAACTGTATTTTGCAGAACTGAGAAATGACTGTCTTGTGTCAGAAGACCAATACACTGCTATAGTACCTTATATACTGTAATAAAATTTGGCCAAATGTGCAGAGGATGCTGAATTTAGTTTTACTGTAATTGACAGTATACTGTATTGTGGAGCATACCAAGTTCATACATATCTACTGCCAGATCAATTTACAATAGTAAAATGAAAAAAAGGAAAGAAAAAAATCATTGCTGTATTTTACTGTATATTTATTTTTGTATAGTGTAGTAGACATTGACCTGTAAAATAATTCCTGAATCCCAGTAAGCTGTATTTTTGTTACAGTGTTACATGAATTGATCTCACTAGTGTTCACTGGGCAGTGCAGTAGTCTGTGCATTTGTTAAGTTTTGTGTGTCATCTGAGGCCAAAGTTTGATGTCAGACAAGAATAAGTTTTTGACTAAAACATTTTATTTTGACATGGAAGTTTGAGGTTTGTACAAGTTGGTGCATAGTTTTGAGATTGTGTTTATAGTTGTGAGAAAATGTTGAATTGTTTCATTTCAACTAGATTAAAAAAGTTTGAAAGACAAATTTATGTTGGCTTGTCATAAAGCCAACTTAAAGTCTTGTTTAAAAAACGTAAAAACTGGTCGGTTAGGCCAGAATATAGATGTTCTGGGTGATTGCTAAAGTGTTGCTAGGTGGTTGCTAGGAGATTCTGGGTGGTTGCTAGGCTCTTGCTGCAATTGCTGCGGTGGTGCTAGAGTATGTAGTTGATAGGCTGTTCTGGGTGAACACACAGACATTCCCACCTCTGTTAACAACAGAAACTCAAAACTTGTTTGCAAAAAACAAGTTTTTGTTCTTTAACTTGCACTAAAACATGTGATTTATGCCATCTGTTATGATCACCGTCTGTTCCTGTCAGTTCCTGGACTACATTACCCATAATCCTCTCTGCCAATCACCTGCACTCACTCCACCAATCACTATCACTAATCACCACACCCAGCTGCAGAACATTAACAGGACTATAAAGGACTTTCACTCATACCACCTCACTGCGAGGTCTTGTTAACTGTTGTTACATTTCTGAGTGTTCCTGATTCTTGTTTGTCTTCCTGTTTCTGATCCTGTCTGTTCCTCGTTTACGATACTCTGCTGCCAGCCCTTTGGACCCTTTGCTCTGTTTTGGATTTACGTTTGTTATATGCCAGCCCTGACCCATTGCCTGTATCCTGACCACGATTCTGCCTAGCCCTTGCTTTTCCTGTTTGCCCCTGCTTTGACCCTGCCTGTGCGACCACGCTTACTTTTGGAATATAGCTTGCAGATGGATCTTACCATGAGTCCCGCTTCGTTACACCATCGAAGTAACCTGTGGAATATTAATAAAACTGCTCATCTCCTTTAGTGATACAAGCTCAGACACATTTTAATTCTGTTGATGTTTTTCATATAGTGCCTTTACTTGGTGCCATGATGGATTGAAATCTTATTTATTTTGGTAATGCAATGTTTGTGAACACAGTTGTGTATGTCAGGCCATAAATCTCCAAAAACTATGCATGGGTGCTTGCTTTAATGTTGCCACCCCTTTGCCACCCTATAAATTTTCTAGATCCGCCCCTGGTCATACTTTTCTTAAAGTTAAAAATCTCAAAGCTTCAAAAACATTTTATCTTAATTGATAAAATTGATATTTCAACTGCGTTATTTAACATCAGTACTTTAAGCTGGAAAACAAACTTCTCAAAATACTTTTCATATAATTTCTATTTCTTTTACATTTAAAAGGGTTGGTATCACTAAATGATTTTAAGGGTATTTTAAAGGATCTAGTTTCTGAGTCATTTGATTGTAATTGTTTTGAGTGATTGTGTAATTTCTGTAAATTATTGTATTTGCTATATGTTCAACTAAATGTACTGCCTCTTGGCCCTCTTGTAAAAGAGATTTTAAATCTCAAGAGTTTTATTTCCTGGTTAAATAAAGGTTTATTTCATCTTATTTCATATAAACACTATTTCATTGTTACGGTCTGGTGTAGTAGAGATGAGGCAATACACGGATATCCACAATAACGGGTCTTTACTCAACAAAGGAGAGTACATACATCCAAACACATCGTATAACACATTAAGGACAGACAAGGAGTGAAGGGAGTGAGTGCAATATAAAGGGAGTGCTGATGAAGGAGTCCAGGTGCAGGTGATCCGTGATGATGAGAAGACGAGGGAAGTGAGTGCCTTCGGCGGCGGCAGCTGGAGCAGAGGGCTCGGCGGCGGCGGCTGGCGGCCAGGAGTAGGCAGGACCGTTGAAGCGGTATGTGCAGGGTTCTGGGGCGAGGTGAGCTGGCGAGACCTGACAGGCTGCTGATTCTCTAGAAGTCTGTCTACTTCAAACTTAGAACCATTTAAAAGGAGAATTGTATTTAGAGAATCGACTAAGGAGAAATTACAGGCTGGTTTGTTATAACGAATTACGTCCTTGTCCAGTCCCATCAGAAACACAGCATTAAGACTAGCGTCAGGCCAGCCCACCAGATAACATACCTCCAAAAACTCCTCCACATACCTCTCCAACGACCTGCCCCTCTGCCGCAAACGGCATAGCCTTTCGTCCGCCCGGAGAGATTCGGGGTACAAGGGAGTCAGGAAGATCCCCATTTTCTTTTGTGGACATCCAGCGTTTTTTTTGGTCTGTCCTTCTGTTACGGTCTGGTGTAGTAGAGATGAGGCAATACATGGATATCCACAATGACAGGTCTTTACTGAACAAAGGCGAGTACATACATCCAAACACATCGTATAACACATTAAGGACAGACAAGGAGTGAAGGGAGTGAGTGCATTATAAAGGGAGTGCTGATGAAGGAGTCCAGGTGCAGGTGATCCGTGATGATGAGGAGAAGACGAGGGAAGTGAGTGCAGATGTGGAAACACGAGGATCATGGGAAATGGAGTCCTGGAGACAAGGGAACTGTGACATTCATATGCTTTAATACTGTTTCATATAAACCCGTTCATATGTTTCATTTATCGTCATACTTTTCTTAAAGTCATTATTATTTCTTAAAAACATTATTTTGTCTTAATTGATAAAATTTATATTTCAACTGCGTTATTTAACATCAGTACTTTTTTAAGCTGGAAAACAAACTTCTCAAAGCTTTCAAAATACTTTTTTTCATATAATTTCTATTTCTTTTACGTTTAAAAGGGTTGGTATCACTAAATGATTTTAAGGGTATTTTAAAGGATCTAGTTTCTGAGTCATTTGATTGTAATTGTTTTGAGTGATTTTGTGTATTTCTGTAAATGATTGTATTTTGCTATATGTTCAACTAAATGTGCTGCCTGCCTTGGCCCTCTTGTAAAAGAGATTTTAAATCTCAAGTTTTATTTTAAATAAAGGTTTAATAATAATAATTTCAGTTTATTTCATCTTATTTCATATAAACACTATTTCATATTTTATTATTCCTTTATTTAAGGAGAAGTCATATTGAGACTATAGTCTCTTTTTCAATGCTTTCTTTAATACTGTTTCATATAAACACTTTCATATGATTCATTTAACAACAGTGCTTCTTATTTATTAATCTTGTTTGTATTGTTTCATTCACAGACATTATGGCTGGATGCTGCACATTCTGACAACAACATTCAAAACGGTCAATCATCAAATTGCCCCCGCCTGTATGAACATTCCCACACCATTTCACACCCAGTGCAATCGTCAAATTGCCCACCACCTGTATAAACACCCCCAACACCATTCCACTTCCTGAACATAAAAACATATGACACTCATACAGTAGGTGGCCACAGGGGCGTAGCACCAAATTTTGGGCCCTGGGTACAAACCATCTTGCTGGGCCCCCGTACCAAATAACATAGTGATACCAATGGGTGGGGTATTGCATTTTTATCATAAAAACACTTAAAATGTAAACAAAATAAGCCACACTCTGATTAATATATTTTTGTTTTATTGTCAAAAGTACTACTACTTACTGAGATGACAAAAGGTCTAGCAGGTCCAAACCTGGACTATGAATATCAACCTCATCTTCTATTTCTGCCTCTGCTACAAGAGGAGATAAGAAAAATGGGTACATTGTTATTGTACACATTTAAACTTTAATTCACCCAAAAATGAAAATTCTGTCATCATTTACTCACCCTCAAGTTGTTCCAAACCTGTATGAGTTTCTTTCTTCTGCTAAACACAAAAGAAGATATTTTGAAGAATGTTGGAAACCAAACAGTTGATGGACCCCATTGACTTCCATAGTAGGAAAAAAAAAATACTATGGAAGTCAATGGGGACCAGCAACTGTTTAATTACCAACCTTCTTTAAAATATCTTCTTTTGTGTTTAGCAGAAGAAAGAAACTCATACAGGTTTGGAACAACTTGAGGGTGAGTAAATGATGACAGAATTTTCATTTTTGGGTGAACTATGCCTTTAAAGTTTAAATGTGTACAACAACAATGTACCCATTTTGCTTATTTCCTCTTGACACTTAATTACTAATTACTAAGTGTTAAAACAGGCAATTCCGCTAAAAGCTCACCTTGTCTCACTGTCACATCCACCTCACTGTCACTGCTTTCACCTGGCCTTGATGAGGGGCCTGCTGCTGCAGGGTCTGAAACTGAAATATATGGCTTCAAATGGTTGCTAAAATATCCTTTATTGTCACAATACCTTTTTTAAAGTGTAGGCTAAGTACAAGTTAATTGCTGATTATTTGTCTGTTTAAAATAAATGCAGACTATAGAATCACAGGGTACACTAACCGCCAAACTAGACATTCAGTCTTTGAATTACGTTTTAAAATAAGTCATTTTCAATCATTAAGATGTGCATTAAACTGAGAACAATCCTGTACTTAATGTAAGAGCGTGTGTGAGCTAATTTGCATAACAATGCGGTAAAATAGGCGCTAACGATCTGTGTTTTCGCGGGTGTTAGATTTTGACAATGGAGGGAAATATACAGTGTTTTCATGTAAACTTCTGACTCCTTTCTCTCTTTAATCTTCTTTTCTTTTTGTTTTTGAGCCCCTGATTTTCCTTTCTTAAGGAAAGACATGACTCTTCCCCTCTCTTCCTAGTTCAAATCACGGCTAACTCCAGCTCCTGCCTCATTAACTGATTCACCGCAGGTCGGCAGCAGAAGCACCTGACCTGCGGGTCGTACCATTTACATTGATTCGAGAGGGGTGGTGGGGCCCTGCACAGCATGAAAATGACTTTTTTTATACCAAACCAGTGCCTAACTACAAGTTTAGGTTTACACAGAAACTTTTTTATTTGTACATAAATGCTATACAAATGTTAGTGCATGTATATAGAAAACTGACTTCTAAGGGCCCCCCCTGCTTCGGGCCCTGGGTACTCGGTACCCTTTACCCCCCCAGTCCGACGCCCCTGGGTGGCCATCCAAAACGGTGTTTCTACCGCCGCCGCGTCGCAAAGTGCATTTGCAGCTTTTGACCGCTGAGTGGCGCTTTAACCACATGTTATCCAACAAATGCATCAAAGCACATTTATCTTTATGCAAAATGTCAATTTTCTCATATATTAGGCCTATATTTATCACAAATACATTTTTTATTTATATTTTAAACTCCTTTAATAAAACAGCATGGATTTTTGACACGCACATTCTTTGTTATTCGTTACCTGTCCTTTATTTTGACAGATAACTACATAGGAAAATAGCCTGTTTGGACACTGATTAAGAAATTGTTGCGTTTCATGAATTATATCCTTTATTTTAGTAAAACGTGAGTCACTGAATAATTTCGCTCCCATTATTAAGGCACGATTTAGCTAAATCATTGAAACTAAAAAGAATGGACGGATTAATAAAACGTCATAAAAAAAACTGCAACTCCAGCAGCCGCATTTAAATGCAGGAGTGTATTCTATTCCTTAAAATATCAAATACAAAATCAGAAACAACACATTCCAGCGGATAGATCGCCTCTTATTTAACACAGACCTATATCTTATCGAATTGAGATATTTCTTTCTTTTTAGGTACTATTATTCGCTGAGTTTAAGTTCATTTTTGAGACGTTTCAGTTTCTCGTAGAGAGACAGCTGAAAGCGCACCCTGTTTTTTATTTATTTTATTTTATTATTCAAAAGTACAAGGTTTTGTTGTTATTGTGAGCGTACACAAATAAAAGTAGACCATTTGTAGTCTTGCACTAATCTGTAGGCTATCGCCAAAAATGACCGAAGGCCTGTTTTAAGTTGTTTCAGCTGTCATGAGGAGAAAATCCATCAGAACGCGCCGGCGCTTTCGTCGGCCAGAGGGATAAAAATGTAACCAATTTAGTTTCATATTTATATTTAAATATTGGGCTATAGCCTAATATAATTTTTTTTTAAAGATGTCACCAGTGTTGATTATGAAAAGTGAATAGCATGACGGATGCGCAATGTTGGGAGACACATGCAGCGGGTCAGACATAAGTTCGTTTTATAGTAAGTCTTTCTTTAAAGTGAATTTCGTTTTGTAGAAACTGTATCTTAATTTCAATCAATGTTTAATCAACCAATTGCCTATATTTAATAATTAGGAAGAAAACCAAGAACGTCGGATGTGGAATGGATTGTGTAAGAAACAAACTCATGTTCCCACGGCCTTTGAATAAGGCTGAACCAATAGACGTCTTTCTGTTTTTATTAAATTTATTAAATACATGTCTTTATTACTTAATTAATTGATAAGATGTTTTGGTCTAACAATATATTTTAGCTGGTCTAAATTCTAAGTTAGACACAAATTTGCGTTAGGCCAGGCTATATAAGGTTCCCTTCTAGACAAGCGCGTAAATTGCTGTTTCGGCCGCAAATTTTCAGTAATTTCGATCGGTGCATCAAATGATATAGGCCTAAACTAAATTCATGTATTTACAGTAAAAGAATAAAGAAATAGCCTAACTCTAGACTTACTGACTAGGATATTTACGTTTGGGCAATATATAACAATAATAATAATAATAATAATAATAATATCTCAGCAAAGACCGAACATATTTATTTGTCTTGGCACACGACCGCTAACAGTAACACAGTAACAGCGCATCAAAGCTTGCTGTTGTCTTACCTTACAAACGGCGATGGAAACAACAGTGAATTTTCCCCATTTTGTGGTAATTTAGCACTATTTTCTGTGGTATTCTGCTTGCATTTTTGGGCTTCAGTTGGATGCTTTATTTTCATCCTTAGTCAATTGAGTTCAGTTCTAAAAAAAGCAAAGGCTAAATAGTAAATAATCTTTAACGGTGCCCATCATAGGGTGGGGGCTGCGGGGGTGTCCCGTACACCCAGGATGTAATGGTAATACATCGCTTACAAAGGGTTCATGTTAACTACTGTATGATTATCAGACGATTTTAATGTGTTCATGTTTCAACTATGTGTTCATGTTTCATCTATTTCGTGAGCACTTAACCATCTTAAAAAAAAAAAAAAATCTTATACCTATCCTTTCACTTCCTCTCTGTAGCTTATACTCTGAGCACTGCCGATAACTTTTATTGTGAGCACGTCTTGTCTATTTGCCTCGTCATGACGACTCGCTTGTTGTATTCCTCACTTGTAAGTCGCTTTGGATAAAAGCGTCTGCCAAATGAATAAATGTAAATGTATATCCTGCAATTATAGCTATGTAACAACCTGATAAACTGCAATTGTGCAGTTTGTATCCATTAATACGCTCATAAACATTACAAAAAGAAATGTCATGCCACAAGCTACACAATTACGAACAAAAAAAACGTTGATATCCCAATAATCAACATTTTGTTATTCAACAAGTGGCTATTAAGATAAAACGTTTCTGCTATAGATAGTTTGCGCCTAATCTGACTCTCCACAATGGGCTACACAATGCATATTTTATAGGCCTATTTGTATTTTGACTGCAGTTAAGATCAAAATGACGAGAACATGTTTAACATTGGAAGTTTAAGATTCTTTATTAAATATTCTTTCTTTATGCAAAACATATAGGCATCTGTACATTGTACCTCTATAAAATCATAACATAAATCATTAAATTATAGTTCAAATGAACCGTACAAACCCAATCTTGGTTTTTGCTATTTATTTAGGCCTATTTATTTATATCAGCAGATCTGTGTTGATTCAGTTCATTTCAATAACTGCTGATGTTGCAAACTATGGTTAAGCTGTAAAGCAGCTTGAAAGAATTGACCAAGATATGTAACATTATGGCTCCGTATTATTAGAACAATAACTGTACAGAATCTTTACTGCCATCCAATGTTCCTTAAAGACAAAGAAATAAAATAAAAATGTTAAAGAAAAACAAACAAAAACAACAAACCGATTATGTTCCATTTATATATCAATGTATAATATTTACATTATCTTGTGTGTATAAAAAGCACTCACCCAACCTAACAGTGATTGCTCTGCAACACTTGACAAGTTTGAGATGGGGGAAGGGCGCTTTGTTTAAAATGTTTGTCACCAAAGCCATTAATCCAGAGGGCGGGAGACTCAAAATATTAGCCTAAGCTATGCGTGTGACAGACCTTTTTGCAATCTTGGTGCTTTTTGTTAATTTTAACATCCTGATCTGATCATATGAAATAAGCTGACGAAATACACAATTGTTAGAGTCTTGTTATGAGCATTTGCAGTAAGTTTCT
Organism: Megalobrama amblycephala; assembly: GCF_018812025.1. NCBI lineage: Eukaryota > Metazoa > Chordata > Actinopteri > Cypriniformes > Xenocyprididae > Megalobrama > Megalobrama amblycephala. The sequence goes on from NW_025953345.1 coordinate 252,519, forward strand.
TTATTTGTTTGTGTTATGGGGATTTGCAGAAGTTCAGAATGGGATCAACCCTCCCCCCGCGCGTTTGCCAGCGTCTGCTGCTGCCGAGCAGAGTATGTGCGCAGTTTTGACTGGAGCGAGGATTTTTTTAAAAGTCGGAGCGTCGTGGGTTTTTTTTGTTTTGTTTTTTTAAATCTGCAAGAAATGTTATGAGTTTGTCGTGTGGTAGGAAAAAAAGTTTGCACAATAAGCCACTACGCAAATTTGTGTCTAACTAGACAAGCTAAAATATATTGTTCGACCAAAAACATCTTATCAATTATTTAAGTAATAAAGACATGCAATAAAGTAATAAATACATTTAATTAAAACAGAAAGACGTAGGCCTATATTGATTCAGCCTGATTCAAGGGCCGCGGAACATGAGTTTGTTTGTTACGCACTTCAATCCATTCCACACCCGACGTTCTTGGTTTTCTTCCTAATTATTAAATATAGCCAATTGGTTGATGAAACATTGATTGAAATTAAGATACAATTTCTACAAAACGAAATTCACTTTAAAGAAAGACTTACTATAAAACAAAACTTAATGAAGTGGTCAAACTTATGTCTGACCCACTGCATGTCTCCCGACATTGCGCATCCGTCATGCTATTCACTTTTCATAATGAACATAGGTGAAATTAAAAATAATAATAATAATAATAATAATAATGATAATAATAAAAATAATAGGAAATACCCCTATTTTTAAATATAAATTTGAAACTAAATTGGTTATATTTTTATCCCTCTGGCCGACGAAAGTGCCGGCGCGTTCTGATGAATTTTCTCCTCATGACAGCTGAAACAACTTAAAACAGGCCTTCCGTCATTTTTGGCGATAGCCTACAGATTGATGCAAGACTACAAATGGTCTACTTTTATTTGTGTACGCTCACAATAACAACAAAACCTTGTACTTTTGAAAAATAAAATAAAATAAAATAAAAAACAGGGTGCGCTTTCAGCTGTCTCTCTGCGAGAATCTGAAACGTCTCAAAGTGTAGTTAGCATGCAGTTAGACTTTGTGTAAAGGTCTTTCTTTTAATTTTTGATGCATAGACTGTAGCCTAAGACTTGTCATGATCACCAGTGAGAGTGCCCTATCAGCCACTAGAGGGCACTCCACAGCACTCGTATTTCCACCCATTACATACACTACATATCCCATAACACACTGCCTGGACTCGTCATCACTTCATTGCACCCAGCTGGATTGTATTATGTTATTAGTGTCTGTCTATTTATACTGAGTTGTTTCAGTCTTTGGTTGTGGTTCGTTGTTAATGTTGCGTGTACTTCTGTTTCTCTGGTTTCCTTGTTTTTCTTGTGCCTGTTTTGTATGGACTGCTTTACTGGATTTCAACCCTTGCCTACTTTTGGATTACGACCTTGGATTTCCCCAATAAATATCTCCTGCACTTGGATCCCAAACCTTCTTGTTTCTGTGTGTACCGTGACAGAACGAACCACCATAATGCAAGGATCCAGCAGCGAGTGAGTCTTGTCCCCGGCCAAGGCACGGGAAGCTCGGGGCAGTCCTCAGGATTTGGCGGTGCTGCGGCAGAAGGGTATGAGGATACGGCCATTTATCCAAAGGTTCTGGTCACGGGCAGAGAAGTTTAGCCTCCCTGATGCGGTCCTCAAGGAGACTTGCAACGGCTGTCTGAACGACCCTCTACCGCAGTGGGAGATGGAGCTGGTGGAGAAGTTGAATTTTTGGAACTTTGCTAATTACCTATACCTACGTAAGAATAAGCCGATTCGGAGACCTCCTGTTCCCGCTCCAGCCCGTGTGTCTGCTCCACAACTCTCTCTACCCTGTGTGTCCACTCCAAGGTCCGCTCCAGCCAGTGAGTCCACTCCAGAGCCCGCTCCAGCCAGTGAGTCCGCTCCAGAGCCCGCTCCAGCCAATGAGTCCGCTCCAGAGCCCGCTCCAGCCAGTGAGTCCACTCCAGAGCCCGCTCCAGCCAGTGAGCCTGCTCCAGCCAGTGAGTCCACTCCAGCCCCGCAGGCTTTCCCTGTCAGTCCTGTGATGGACTCAGGGCAGCCCGAGCCCGCGGCCGTCCGAGAGCAGCCCGAGCCCACTGCCGTCCCAGAGCAGCCCCAGCCCCCTGATACGGCCACGGAGGCCGCCACCGAGCTGCGCACTCGCCCTGATACGGCCACGGAAGCCATCACCGAGCTGTCTGCTCTCCCTGATACAGCCACGGAGGCCGTCACTGAGCTGGCCGCTCTCCCTGATACGGCCACGGAGGTCGTCACCGAGCTGCCCGCTCTCCCTGATATGGCCACGGAGGCCGTCACCGAGCTGCCCGCTCTCCCTGATACGGCCACAGAGCACCCTTGGTCGGCCCTGCCCCCGCCGCCCAGGCGTTCTGCCCTGCCGCCGCCGTCCAAGCCTTTTGCCCTGCCGCCGCCATCCAAGCCTTCTGCCCTGCCGCCTCTGCCCAGGCTACCAGAACCGTTGAGACCCACCTGGTCTGTTCCTCCAGCACCGCCCTGACACTCAGCCAGGAATCCAGACCTGCCAGTGCCCGCCTGGTCAGTTCCTCCAGCGCCACCCTGGCATTCAGCCAGGACTCCAGAACCGCTGGAACCAGCCTGGTCAGTTCCTCCAGCGCCGCCCTGGCTATCAGTCGGGCACCCTGGATCTGGCCCGCCATCCCTCCCCCTGATCCTCCTCCTGTCCACCTCCCTCCTGAGTTTTTGTGTTTTTGTTTTGTCTGGTAGCCGCTCCTTTGAGGGGGGGTAATGTCATGATCACCAGTGAGAGTGCCCTATCAGCCACTAGAGGGCACTCCATCCCGGACTCGTATTTCCACCCATTACATACACTACATATCCCATAACACACTGCCTGGACTCGTCATCACTTCATTGCACCCAGCTGGATTGTATTATGTTATTAGTGTCTGTCTATTTATACTGAGTTGTTTCTGTCTTTGGTTGTGGTTCGTTGTTAATGTTGCGTGTACTTCTGTTTCTCTGGTTTCCTTGTTTTTCTTGTGCCTGTTTTGTATGGACTGCTTTACTGGATTTCGACCCTTGCCTGCTTTTGGATTACGACCTTGGATTTCCCCAATAAATATCTCCTGCACTTGGATCCCAAACCTTCTTGTTTCTGTGTGTACCGTGACAGAGACTATCCTACGTTTTGAAATTAACTCTCACTTTAAATTTTCTAATGGTTTTAAAGGATGTTAAAATGTTATATTATAATGTTGGTGTTTTACTTCGTCCTTTCATCTCCGTTTACAAACCGACATTTTATTATTACAGTCACTTTCCAATCCGTCACTTTGCGCCACCTGGCGGTAGTTTTTTACACGCGACTGAATTTCAGTTAACGCAACGGCCCTGCAGCGGCGGTATGCGCGGCGGTAATACCCATTTTGGTTGTCCACCTACTGTAAACAGATGGTCACACTTCCTGTCATAAACACAGTCCGGAAACGGAAAGGGCAAAAGGTCACACCTGTCAAGTCATCAATCAAAGTGTCATAAATCATTTTGACACAAGCACCAGGGTATCACTACTATTTTGTGTGTGTTTTGCACAAGATTAATACAGGGGAAGATGTGTTATTGTTTAATGCTCTGTTATTTTGGTATTTAAATGTGTTTCTGTGATGTTGAAGTTTGTAGGGTTATCGTGGTGAAGAGTAGTGCCTGTGGTTAGGTCAAAAACTGGGCTGCAAAACTTCAAGGCTATATATACTGCATATTGTTTAACAGTTCATGCAAGTAAAGAGTGATAGTTTCTTGATGGTTTCATTAGCACATGCTGGTGTGCTGTTGCTAACTAATACTTAACCAATATTCAATATTTCAATTAAAACGTAATTACTGAATGTTTGTTTACTTAAATGTTTTGAGTAATCTGAATTTATTGGGTTTTACAACTATGGAAGCCTTGAACCGCATGGTGAAAAAAAAAAAAAAAAAAAACTTGGTGGGGAGGAAAAAAAAAAAAGAAACTTATTTTGTTATTTCGACATATTAAGTCGTTATTTCAAGATATTAAGTCGTTATTTCTACATAAGTTGTTGTTACGTTATATATCTCGTTATTTCAAGGTATTAAGTGGTTATTTCGAGATATTAAGTCGTTTTTTAGAGATAAAGTTGCTGTTTCAACATAAGTCGTTATTACGACATAATATCTCATTATTTCAAGATATTAAGTCGTTATTTCGACATAAGTCGTTATTACGACATAATATCTCATTATTTCAAGATATTAAGTCATTATTACGACATAATATCTCGTTATTTCAACATAATAACTCATTATTGTATATCAAGTATGATAAAGGACGTGCACTCATTACCGTTTTCAGTGACGCAACAGTAACGTGTTGGATCACAAGTCCAGCTTTTACTGCGATCTCCGCGGTTTTGAATCTGCCTTTTGCCGAGTTCGTTTTTCTCCATTTTCACATCACATTTCAGAAAGGCATTTATTTTCAATAAAAATTAAAACAATGTTCTAAAAGTGGAAATAACCTAACAAGTGTTTAATAACATTAAAAGTATTTATTGGGCAGGGTTAGCAGCATGTTCTCTTTCGATACTAGCCACTAGAGGGCAGAATAAGACTGGGAATCAATTAAAGAACGCAGTAGTTATGTTGACCTATACAAGTTGGTGCTCCAAAATCCTAGAGGTTTATCATGGAATTTGCATTCATTCCAGGCTAACCTTTATTGAGATTAAATTTGCGTAGTCCATAAATTCTCATGAATAGCCTACCCTATAGGTGTTTATTATGTATAGTTTTCATAACACTGGATATTCTACTAATTCATACTTTTCTACTAATCCATACTTCTAATACGTGGGTCCGTGTACGTTTTGATAGTTTGTTTTCCAATTTCAAATGAAATACGCAGAAACCAGAAAACGGTCATTTCCCGTTTTTTCGTTTGTTAAAAAAAAAAACCCGGAAAAAACAAGATTTTGGCTTGATTTTCATTTTTTCGGGTCACGGATAGAAAACGGAAACATGACTTCAAAACTCATTTTCCACATGTGGGCGGTCATTATACGCCCCCTTTCAGCCGATTGGTCTATCAAATCTGAGCCAGTGACGTCATCTTTAGTTCGTTCAACAAAATAACAGCCCTCTGCTGCTATATCAGTATGTTTTGATTTATAGTTTGGGTGTATTTTATTATTTTTATTTGGATTTTTGTTCATGTTCTGTGTGTTTTTCAAAATAAATGAATTAAATTCATTTCGAGTCTGCATTCATCGTTCACAGCTGTTGGAATAGCCTTTAAATTACATTGGACAAATGAGGACATAAATTAGGTTAAACTACTGTCCGCCCATAGAAAAATAAATAAATATAAATATTACCAACTGATTACCAACACACAACTATAATACACAACGTTGCCAGGAATTATAATATAATACAGAAACATATCCGGAAATTTCACTTTTCCGGTTGCCACAACGTAACTAGTTACATCGCCATGACGAAAGTTTGGTCATCAAATTACGTTGCAGTTACGTAACAGTCACGTATTTTGGTTAGCTGGGTTACCGTGTGTGCGCGTGAGGCGCTGACGCGTTCACTTGAATTTTCTTATAAAAGCAGAAACAACTTAAAATACAGACATATGGTCAAATATATGTAACACCATTCGAATCTGTAAAAGGTTAAATAGGCCTATTAGTTTTGTACACTCACAATAAAAACAAAACATTGCTCATAAAATAAACAAAGCATTTTCTGCCGTCTCGGTTTCCTTTATGTGAACTTCTCAAAAATGAACCGAAACTCATAGCCTAGTCTATTGTCGCATTTTTCCCCTTTCATTTTGGTAATATGTTAATTATTTAAGTGAAATAAATTTCGCGCATAGACGTAGGCTATTTATACTTTTTATATAATTTAATCCTATTTTTTTTCCGTTCACAGAGGCACGGCAGGTGCGTGATGATGATGAATCCTCATGTTCTGTTCATGTAGGCTACAACTAAACCCCTGGGATTTTTTTAATGATTCACAGACACTTACCATTCTAATTTCGTTTAAATCTAATTTAATATAATCTTGTCAGTTAATGAAAAGATGATCGCGTCAGTTGAAATTCAGGGGGAAAAACGGCAACAATAATTTTCGTTTAGTTTAAGTTTTTCAACTGTTTATATTTTCTTATATTTCAGGTTTATTTCGATTAGCATTAGTTTAGTTTTTGTTTTTGTTAATTAACTATAACCCTGCCTGGCACATCCACAGAACTGCATTACAATAAATTTTCCCGCTGTTTAAGCCAAGAAATTTACAAAGATTCACAAATTATTTAATTCCGTCTGGGACACAACCTCAGGCCAGGAGTCGCTCATCGAGGCTAATAAACCTACAGCTATTGTTGAAAACATAATTTAAATTACTTTTAAGAATAATGTTGGAAAAGTGACAATAATGTGCCTCTTTTGTCCACTTCATTTAGGCTATCAGTTTTATTTTGATAAAGATATGACAGTATAGACCCCTTAAAAGTTTGTAAACATTGCAATGTTTCCTGGTGGGCGGGGCTTAAGATGGAGGCAAACAGACCTTTGAAAAGAATAGTGATATCACAAACACTGTTGCCATGGCAACGCATCAAACATTAATATTCGTTTTGGAAGCTTTTGAGACTCTTAAAGGGATAGTTCACCCAAAAATGAAAATCTGCTTACCCTCAGCGCATCCAAGATGTAGGTGACAGTTTTTCTTCAGTAGAACACAAATGATGATGTTTAACTCCAACCGCTGCCGTCTGTCAGTCAAATAATTGCAGTAGATGGGAACTTCATCTATAAGAGTAAATAAAGCTTGCTTAGACAAATCCAAATTAAACCCTGCGGCTCGTGACGACACATTAATGTCCTAAGACACGAAACGATCGGTTTGTGTGAGAAACCGAACAGTATTTATATAATTTTTTACCTCTAAAACACCACTATGTCCAACTCCGTTCATGACTCCTTTAGTGATGTCTGATCGCGCTCTGACAACGGAAGTGATGTCTCGCGCATATACTTCAATGAGTGTCAGACATCACTGCCGCTGTCAGAGCGCGATCAGACATCACTAAAGGAGTCATGAACGGAGTTGGACATAGTGGTGTATTAGAGGTAAAAAATTATATAAATACTGTTCAGTTTCTCACACAAACCGATCGTTTCGTGTCTTAGGACATCAATGTGTCGTCACGAGCCGGAGGGTTTAATTTGGATTTGTCTAAGCAAGGTTTATTTACTCTTATAGATGAAGTTCCCATCTACTGCCATTATACGACTGACAGACGGCAGCGGTTGGAGTTAAAAATCATCATTTGTGTTCTACTGAAGAAACAAAGTCACCTACATCTTGGATGCGCTGGGGGTAAAGCAGATAAACATCAAATTTTCATTTTTGGGTGAACTATCCCTTTAACATGCTTCAAATTGCATGAAACTCAATGCACACATCAGAGATATCAACCAGTAGACATGGGCAAAACCGTAGAAATGGGCGGGGAGCAGGGCCTCTATAGCACCACCTTTTGACAAAAGTGGGGGGGTTAGTTTAACCTACAGTCACCAAACTCGGTACACTTATTGTTCTCATTAAGCCGGACAATTTTCCAATTTTGGTTTGAATGTGGATTTTTTGACTAAACAGGCTCTGAATTTTAAACTACTACAACATGGTAAAAAATGTTTGGTCTGAATTGAATAACCCCCCTAGGTTATTCAATTCAGACCAAACATTTTTTACCATGTTGCTAAGACATTGAAGATGTTAAATTGAGAACGGATAATGGATATCTCGAACCGTCTTGCCATGGTAATAGATTGAAGTAATGTCAAAAAAGGGAAACGGAATGACTCATATTCTCTATTAAAAAACACTATACACAATTAATTTATATATAGAATAATACAGATGTTTGAAATAAACGCATTTTATTCATTTTTTTTCCAATTCAAAACGCATGTGTAAGTTAAAAATAGGCAGATTAATCAATTTTTCAATCAAATATATATTTAATGTCATACATAGAGTAACAACTAGAGGGCAGCATATACCTATTTTTAAACAGGGTTGGATAACTCAAACATATATAATCAAGTTGATATATATAGGACAAATAATTTGTTTTAATTATACTGTTTGTGCAGGTATATTTAAAAATTTATCAAAGACTACTTTGTCACAATTAAGATGTTTTTTTTTTTTTTTATTTGTTTGTTTAAAATGATCTTCTCAGTCTGTCTCAGTCTCTCTCTCTCTCTCTCTCTCTCTCTCTCCTCCCCCATACTACCTCAGGTTCATTTGTGTGTGTGTGTGCGTGTGTGTGTGTGTGTGTGTGTGGGTGGGTGGTTGGTGGTGTGGGGGGGTGTTTGGGGGGTGTCTGTGTATGGGTCTCTGTCTGTTTATATATCTATCTCTCTCTGTGTATGTTTATGTGTGCATTACAATCTTAATTTTTCTAAATATTGTTTGAGTTACAGTTATTTTTTACCATTACAGTTCGAATTTTTAAATTAATTATTTATTGATATAATTCAAATTTATTAAAAACCCATGTTTCAGTAAAATTTCACATTATTATAAAAGTGGCTGTTTAAAATAAACTTGCATAAGTGAGCAGAAAAATCTAGACATGAACCTTATTATTACCTGAGACTGACATTAAAATTGTCTTTGCAGGTTCTGTGATTTGGCTCTATTTATTTATTTATTTATTCATTCATTTTTTTTATTTTATATCACACATATTAAAATTAAATGAAAGCATGCTTTTGGTGCATAAGATTGGTGCACAAACAACAGCTCAGGGATGTCAAAAAACACATGAAGAGAAGTGTGAGGATTATACAACATCAGCAATCGCAGATATTCACATTAAGGTTGGATTATTTTTTTCAGAGTACTGTGGAGTTTGCACAAATAACAGTATGTAATTTGGTCTAGAATTTGTATAGGGGTTGTCTGAAGCCGAGTTCAGACTGCACGATTTTCAAAGTAGACGGGTCACTGTTCTTTTCACACTGCATGACTATCTTGGCCAGCATTCAGTTGCTGCTGTGTTCAAACTGCACAATGGATTGGCGACAGAAGGTTTCACACTGCATGAATTTACAATAGGAAGAATCACCGACAACTCTGTCTGACATGCAAACTACATTTCACAACCAAACATACGGGAGATGTGACAAGGAAACAACGCGATATCGCGCATGCAAGACCGGAGTTCTCACGTGAGACTGGGTTTATTATTAAAAACAATAGCCCGCAAGAAGCTTGCAATACGAATTTCCTGTGCGCTGATTTGCAGCGAAAACAAGAAAAAGAAAAGAAGAATATGGTGAAGGAAATGGTTGGGGAGACTGTAACAGAGCACTCACGTAACAGAGCACCGATTTGCCTGTGATTTCGGCATTTGTCTGTGATTTCACAAAAACCTGTCGGCGAGCTAAAATCGGGAGTTAAATCATGCAGTCTGAACTCGCAATGAGAAAAATTTCAGACATTTCAGATTATGATGATATTCTGCACTCATTTGAAATTGACTTATAACATTCTGTGACATGAAAGTCATCTCAATTTAAACAATCTCATGCATGTGGATTTTGTGGTTTGTCATCATTGGAGCATCAGCTGCTGCAGTAAATGTAGTGTGAAATTGACATAGTCCTTTTATGTTTAACCGTTTTAAATGCCCATTGCCCGCCGTGCACAGTTGACCTGAAGCCACCGGGGTGGCGGTGCCACCAGGCTTTGGCCCGTCATCGCTGCTCGCAGCTATATTTTATATTTGTCTTTTTGTCCATAGGCTACATATCGTGAAAACAAATGTAACACACACATACACACACACACACACACACACACACACAACAACAACAACAACAACAACAACAACAACAACAACAACAACTATTTTGTGTTAAGAAGCTGCTCTTATTTTTTTATCAACTTATTAGAATTGCTGTGCATGAATAACACTGAAAATTGCGGCCATGGCGATGGTTGTCCCTGTGCACCACCTAGTGGATAGCCTATTTTCTAATGATTATGTATGACTGCATAGCCTACTACTGTATATACTGCAAGGAATGTCATGCGTCTGCTAAATGATTGAATTTAAGTGTATAAAATGTAAACAAAACATTAAAATAAGAAAAAAATGAGTGCAGTAGCCACTGATCTATAATAGAGAATACCGTATTATTAGCTTACATGTAGTCTATAGATCGGTGGCAGTAGCCCGTCATGTGCTTGGCTACAGATGTAACGTTAAAGGCATTTACATTTTAAAAACACAATGACAGCTTAAGGCACTTGGCACTGTGATTGGATTGCCTGTCACAGAGAAAAACAAAGCTAGGAAAAAACGAAAATCAAGCTAAAATCTTGTTTTTATTGTTTTTTTTTTAACAAATGAAAAAACGGGAAGCGACCGTTTTCTCGTTTCTGTGTATTTCATTTGAAATTGGAAAACAAACTATCAAAACGTACACGGACTGGCGTGGCCTAATAATTAATTTATTGTAGCAGTTGTACAGTTATTAATTAATTTATGAGTTAGATATATGAATATAATAAAGCTTTATGATTTATTATTATGCATATATCGACCCAAGGGGGAATTAAACATATATTGTGAATTAATTACAACGAAATATAATCAATTACATATATGATTAGTTCTGGTTTAATAATTATTTAGAGAAACCGTTGGTTTGTCCAGCAAACCTTTAGCTCCTCACAGAATTATCGAAAGGAAGATTTTTCTCTGGCCACGAGAAAGACTTCCTATTCTAGCATCCAAACGTAAAGCAAGGATATAGGATCGAAACGTTAAAGTGACCTGGTTTTTGGTTGAATGAACAAACAGAACAATCGAGCATGAATAATGTGTGTAATATATGCAAACTACGACTACAGAGGTTATACGGCTATACAGAATATACACATATATACAAGAGTGAAAGTCAAAAAAGAGCGGGAAAGAGAGAAAGCAAGTAGCAAAACCTAACAGTCCTTGAAAGCCAGCACAGAAATCAGTTTCATTATCTAAGATTCAGAAACGGTACTTGCGTCAGTTTTCTTGCTGGGTTTCAGTTCAGTGCTGCTGCAGTTCATTGGCTTCTTCCGTTTCCGCGGGAGGGTTTGAACTGAGGACGTGAAAGTTAGTTTTGCTGGAGAGATGGTGGTCCCGAAAGATGAGCGCGATGGAAGCGCGTCGCCGTGACGTCCGGGAGAGACGTGCGTGAGTGGGCGATGGATGATTCAGGGCAGTCGGGAGAACACACAGAAAAATCCTGGTGCTCCTCTTTTATGACAGATAAGCCGACACACCTCCTTGAGGAATAGCCAATGACATAGGTGCAAAGTTGGCGGGCAAGCGTTTCCTTTGTCTGGTCTCCTAACTGAATTTGCATACTTTATGACTATCAGATCGGATTTCGAGATGGAGTACTTTCTTCACAGCATCATTAAACAAATCGAACAATGCATTTGACGGCCATGTAATATACATAGATGAATGAGACGTGGAAATAGCTTTAAAATGAATCTAAACTTGACATATAAGAAAAGCATGTAGAAGAAGTTATGGTTTACAGACAAATTTATCATTAAAACTAAAACTCAACTCAACTATAGTTATTTAAACTAAGTCTAAACACTAGGAAGCATACATGCAACAAGCACTACAATGGCAGATACATTCATATTTGCAGGTACAATCATATTTGTGCATACAGTCTTTATGCAGGTCTTTGAGTGTGTGTCTGCGGGTGCGTGTGTGTGTTTTCTCTTTTATTGCTGTTTGGAATGCAGGCCTGTCTCGTAGTAACCCGATCCGTGGCGTCCACATCCCCTTTGAAGTCACGAAGGAGATGTTCAGGAATCTATCGAAGCAGTCATAAACGGAGTCACGTGATCCATTGGTGTGCGCCAGGTCGGAGCCAATGTGAAATTTATGGACCAAAGTTTCTTGAATTGAGGCTTACATACAGTTTATGGGGGGGATCTGCTCACTTTCGACACTGTGCAGATGCTACAATTCCCCCTTTTGTCCAGCGAGGTCCCCATGCAGATCTCGTTGGACGGTAGCGAGATCGGATGGCACAGATGCCGAACAGCAGGTGGTTCCCACTGGTCCTCTGTCCATCTTGATGAGGCTGGGCATATTCTCTGACTTAACACTTCCTCTCCTCGGTCTCCTTTTGAAGCTTTGAGGAAGGGCGGATAGGCACTTGTCCATGGACTCTTGCATCTCTTTGATCCCTTTGGATAGGATGGAGGCCAGGCCCAGGGTGAGGGCATAATTGATTACCATGGAGAGGCAAAGGGCTGTGTTGGTAGCAGTCCACGCCTGGGCACTAAGTGAGCTGGTCAGGACAGGCAGTCGGGAGAGTGCTCGGAGGGCTGTATCGACGGGAGTGATGTCAATTAGCTGGGACCCCCCTTTCTCAATCCTCGGTTCCAGTTCTGGATCTAAGGTGTGATGGTGATTCCTGGAGGAGGATGGGATTTCCAGTTCTAACTGGTCCTCTTTGCCTGAGAGATGGTACACTGCCAGATTGTTGCGGTGAAGGATGAAGCCCAGGGGCATCTGGATCCACATAATTGGATTGGGCAGGCTGACGTGAGTGGCAGTGTTGTGCTGATTGTGAGTTAGGGTAGCAGTGTGAGTGGGGGTATGGACGAGCCGTCGATCGCCCACAATCTCGGCTTGTGTTCCGATGACTGGGGTGCGAGGCTTGGCCTCGGCAGGGCAGTGTGTGTCGCTGATCATGGGCTGCAGCTGGTAAATTCCTTCAGTGTGGCTTCTGAGGAAAGGCTTGTTAGAGCCGAGGTGGTGAGTGTCTTTGGTCAAAATACACCTGCTCAAATGGGGAGCCAGGTACAGCTGTGGGTTGCTGTAGGGGGAGACTACCACATCTGAGGTATGTATCTTGGGACGAGTGTTACCTTGCCACCACCTGACGTTGACCCTGTCTTTGGGTCTGTAGATGTTGTCTGATTCGACGCTGGGCGGATTTAGGAGGAGGGCCACCTTACTCTGCTCGGGGTCGACGTGCAGTAGGATGGCAGCGCCCAGAGAGTCAGCGAGGTGGGCTGGAACAGTCTTGGTGGGCCTGCCAGTAGCAAAGTTCAGCACAATTTGTATAGGATACTGAGGAATCCTATTCACAGCCACGCTCTCCATGGAGAAGCTAACCTCTTGCAGCAGGTCTGTTGTAGCGAAAATTAACTCAAAGGGGAAATATTAATAATTATTCATAACTCATTATGATTATTAATTATGATTAATTATGAATATTCAAATCCGTTAATCAGATTAACTGGACATAGCTACATTAAAATTAATATTACAATCAGTTAACCTGTTCGTCCAGTGAACGCTCAGTGTTGATTGTTTATTAATTCTAAGAAATGTTAATTTCCAAGTTATGGAAAACAATATTTCTTATTGTACTGTACTACTCAGAGCACGTAGTCCGGATCTATCACTTAAGAGGCAATTCATTAGCAGACGGAGTCAGAACCAAACATGTCTTGTGCACAATCTTTATTAACTAACTCACAAACACATAACTAAACTAACAAACACATAACATAACATACACAAAGGGTCACACACACATACACAAGTCAGAATGAGTAATGATAGAGTTGAACCGGAAGAGATGCTGTTACTAGAGCTACATGAAATGTCAAAGGCAATCTGGAAAGGACTCATCAGTTTCTTTTAGCAATAGCAAAGGTAAGTCTTTACAAATCAATACTAAATCGCTGTTTAGCATTAAAATGTACGATACTTGCAAGATGCCTTTAGGCTGAGGAGCGTCGGATCTGCAGGTTGAGGATAACTCTTGACGTTATCGTCTGAAGTTGTTGCCAGTCTGTTGGGTGATGAGCACATGGCTGGGTGTTGTAGGCCAGGGGCCTACCAGCCTTGCGGCCGGGCCTAGAGAGGCCGGCCGCAAGGAGATTTGTTCGGTCCAGAAGCAAGGAAGAAGAGGGGGAGTGGCACTGTTCGCTGGTTTTTAACCTCTGGTCAAAGTCACACCTCTCAGTTGTTGACCGGACCAATGAAGATGTTGTAATTCTGGGTGGCAACACCCCTCCTGTCAGGGCTTTTACAACCCAGAAAGATTAACAAGCTGAGTTCTTGAATCAGAACTATTAAAGATTCTTTTAATACTGATGTGTTGCACAGGTATGGATTTACCGCATACACAAGCATTTAAATCTTCCCGCTACGAACGTATAGACACTAAACATGGCATGATTGAAGTTACCGTGCAGGTCATAACATTTAACAATCATCAAACATGTAAATACAATGAGTACAATACAACATCAGTAATAATGGATACCATTTCCTGAGAAGGATTCATTTATAGCACAGTCTGTCTATACATTAATGCCATAGAGTCTGTGTTCTGTGTGGAAAATGCAGGGAAGATGCAGATTTTCTGTGTCTCTACTCTGTTCTCCATGCGGCAACCGCATTCCTCAGTGCAATAAACTTGTAACTGAAAACTTCCCGGGGGATGGGGACAGACTCCAGAGTGAGCTTAAAACTATTGGTTAACTAACCAATAATTGTGTCTGATTTGCCTCAGTCATTACACTGTCATCAGAGCCATAATCAGCTGATTTTGGGCAAAGTCTTTTCGGAAGACTGTGAACAGTTGCTTCATTGAGTTCACCGTTTGGATTAGCAGGAAACTGCGAGTACAGAGACCCACCACAATACCTTTCCAGGATTTGCAGGTGGTTTGCAGGGTTTGGCTCTGTGTTGCGAGTTGTTTTCTCAGCTGTAGGCGGAGCTTGTTGCGATGCTGATGAGTGGGGTAGGCTGTGATGAGACTCGAGTCTCCTGGTTGGTACAGGTGCAATGGCAGTGTCACCTGCCGTGCCATCATTAGTTCAGCGGGGAGCACCCGAGTTGACTCCTGCATGGTGTCAATGACGGCCATGAGCCTCAGAGGAAGTTCTACAGTCCAGTCTTTCTGGTTGACTGACCATGGAAACATGACTCCTCTGTGTTGCAGTGGAGCTCTGTGATTTGGGTTTGCAGTTTGGACTTGACAGCAAACCTGAAATCCTTTGACATACTCTGTCACATCTTGCTGCATGCTGGGCCAGTACGCCACTTGTTTTAATGTCTCATCTATGGTTCTGGTACCATGGTGTTTGGCACATGGTGTGTCGTGGGCGTATATCAGTTCACCCCCCTTTTGGCCCTGTGACATTACGAGGTTTGACGCTGTGAGGTCATCAGGGACATGTTTTAGGATGTTCAGTCCCACACGCAGCATGTGGTTGATCCCATGCAGCCGTTTGTGGCTAGGGGCCACTGTGGGACCAGATGCCGTGATCAGGAGGTTGGAGGGGTCTGAGTGGAGGTGCAAAACAGTTCGTATGGACGTGTTGGAAATTTTGGTTGTCAGTGGCAGTAAGGCGGGAAATGTTGCAAGAACAGTCCGCTGGCTGCGGGTTGTTGTTGCCACACTAAGGGTGGGTGACTTGGGTGGGGGTGACCGTAGGTTGCCATGTGGTGTGCCAGTCTTGGCACGGGCAGTAGTTTGGTCGTTTGCGCCTTTGCCACGCCCTAGCTGTTTTGAATGTCTTTTCACCTTTTCCCAGTACACAATCGTGTCATGTGTTTGGGTGATGTCATCACGTGTCTGGAACCAGTGTTGATGTTTCACCTGCTTGTTGCATTAAGTCTTGCAACCATTTTGTTTCCAGCCCAGAAGGTGGCATGTGAAACTAAGTCTGGCATAGAGTGAGTCTGTGCAAATGAGTTCTCTGATGTTATGGGCTGAGGCAACTTGAAGGGTTATGAGAATAGCTGCTACTTCAACATACTGACATGACTGGGGACCCCACCTGATGTTCTGTGGTTGGCAGGGTTGGTAGTTTAAACATCCATCAACGTAGACAGTGGGCATACCTTGGCACGCATTCTCTTTGACGTACCTGTGACAGGTTGGTTGTTGTCGTTGGGGTACCTTTATCTCAAGTGTTGAAGCTGTTGTGCTGTCATAGCAGTTTTGGCAGGCAGCTGAATCTCTGCTCCGTGCAGACTTGTGCTTTCTGGCACGTCGTGGCAGTGGCACTTGCTGGTTTGACTTCCTGAAGTCCTGCTGTTTGGTTTTACAACGGGCCAGATAGGGGCTAAGCAGGTATTGTTGCCTGAGCACATAACACCTTTTCCTTCCATGAAACAGATACTTTTCTGCACTGGTTCATGTGAGGCAATAGGACCGTTGTACTGCCTGATGCAGGTGGGAGGAGTGTTTGGGTGTGTGGAAACACACATTGTATGAAAGTTAGTGAGGCCACAATCTAAAGAGTCTTTGGCAAATGACACTTTGAATTTGTTCAGGAACTGTTGAAGTTTTTGACAGTCTGCATCATTCTTTGGGACATTTGCATCTTTAAGGTTTGGTTGGCCTTGAGACTCACACTCCGGGAATGACTTCCCCGTTGTGGTGTCAGCTTTCAGGTTGGCTGTCAGCGGTGCAGTGCTTTCCTGAGTTTCACAGGCAGGCTGGTTAGCAACTGTGGGTGCTACAAGGTGTTGGTCCTCCATTAGCTTCATTCTGCACACCTGTTCTGTGGGTACCGGCCTGATGGAAGTGATGGAGATGATCTTGAAGAATGCTGTGAACCTTGTGTTGTCTGAGCTTCCTTCTGGGACCATTGCAGCTGGTATTAAGTTAATGACTGTTAACCTGAGTTCAAAGTCATGGGAGCCATGGTTCAGTATCCATTCTAGATGGTAGGCTTTGGGAATGCTGATGTCTGTGACCATGCATTCATTGAGCCAACTGTGAACTACATAGGGTGACACTTCAGTTAGGGGTGTGGCTTTTAGAGTGAATCCAAGTTCCACGCCTTCAGGTGAAAGTGTGAAGGAGCCCAGCGTGTGGTTTCGGGTTTGACCACATTGTATGTTGAGCCCAACAGCACCCCCTTTGGTGTAAGGTGATATTACAGTTTCCTGTGTGTGGAGCCAAACAACACCCTCTTTGGTGTAAGGTGGTACTACAGTTTCCCGTATGTTGATCAGGATGCAGACCTCTTGGATGGTCTGGATTGACAAGAAGTTGGCTGTGTTGACAGGAGCAACAGGGGGCTGTACCGTCCTTGGGGCCCACAACAACTCATTTGCACTGTCCATATGAGCTTTAGAGTGCGTCAGAAGGTCTGGGAAATCCAGGAAGTGATGTGTTAGACGCAGTTCATTCCATTTCAAGTTCGAAACGCAGGTGTCCTTGACAGTCGTCATGGTTGGCAGACGAAAGCAGAATGGGAAGCGTGTGTGCTTGTTGGCAAATGGGAGGTCCTGTGTTCCTTCACTGAGAGCACTTAACAGCGTGTGGCTGAAGGCTGGGTTGCCTGCCCACAGTGTGCGAATAATGTCTGTTGTAGCTACATCATTCAGCTGTGAGTCTGTCGTGACCTTGGAGCAGAGGGAATTACAGTCTATGGTGAGTTGAAGTGCGCCAGGTAGCGAACTTGAACTGTGCTCTGAGACGGGATTCCCGCGGTTAGCTGGGAGATTTCCCGCGACCTCTGTGACCTGACCTCCTGGCTCAGGTGGTCTGGGTGACTGGAAAGGCAGAAGTTCACACACTTGAGCCCAGATTTTCAGCGGTCTGGAGTTCAATAAGGACTCAAAGGAGTCTAGCAGGCCTTTGCGGATGAAACAGGGAAACGTGTCCATTTGTGCTACGCACACAGAAGGTACCAGGCTCACTGGGCCAACTGTGTGGTGCATGGGGAGCTATGTGTTCACGGTAGACTTCAGTTTGACTGTGCGACTGCACATTCAGCTCACATCTTTGTGACTTGAGAGTCCGGTTTTGTTTTTTAGCTCCATTTGTCAGTCTTTCAAACAGGTTAGGGCAGGTTTCTAGGCAGTAATCAGAGACTGAATAACTGGTTTGATTTTCTACAGTCTTTTCAGGAGCAGTGCTCTGCTTGGCGTGAGCTTCGTCGACCAAGTCTCGCAGCTGCTGAATAGACAGGCTGCGTGAGCAGACCAAGGCTGCCAGATGATCACTCACCACAGGGTGCAGCTCTCGGAGAAACAGAGTTTTGAAGATGAAATCTTCCTCCATTGCTGGCTGGTTACATGCTCCGTAGTAGACCCTTTGCATTCGGCTGTAGCAAGTGTATGGGTTTTTCAGTCTTCCCTGTTTAAGGTTCATAGTGGCAGGGAGCCTTTGATCTGATGCAGGGTCAGAAAGCTTTTGGGTAAAAGCCTGTCGCAGTTGCTGGCAGTTGGATTTGACAGCTGCTGGCAAAGGTTGTTGGCTGCTGGACGTTTTGGGCAGTGGACTTTTAACCCCCTTTTTCACTAGGGATTCCTGACTGGTTAGGGGAAACTCTGTGACGTGTGTTCCCCCTCCCAGGCCACTTTTCAGTTCTCTGTAACCAGTGTCAAGTCCATCTTTTAAATAGTCTCTTTGTGGTTTCAGAGCAATGATTTCTTTCCGGGCCGGTTTAAGATGATTTTTACAGGCCCTGGCTTCAGCGTGTCTTTCTTTCAGCTCAGTCTCTGCTTTGGTTAGGAGAGCTTCGCCGTGTTGGAGTTTTCCAGTTAGTTCTTTTCTGGATTTCTTTTCCAACAGTACTCTAAGCTCCACCTCCAGGTGGAGCTCTGCAAGGGCTTTTTGAAGTCTTTGCAGCTCCTCCTGTAGCTCTGGTTTGGATTCATCCGCTGTCCAACACTGGTCCTGGGTCTCGACGAGTCGCTGATCGTGGTGATGTTGAGTCTGGGCCTGATTCCTCTGGACGTCCTCTGCCTGGAGCTTGGGGTTGTGAGCGAGGACTCGGATGATTTTCGCCCAGTCTTTGTAGCTGTAGCTCTGCGTTGGATTGTGGGCCATCAGTCGATTTAGGTTGTCGTCCAGCTGCTTGTTGCTTAGGTGCTGGGGATCCACAGCGTCGTTGGGCAGGAATGTGCTGGTCAGGGCGCCCAACCAGGTCTTGAGTCGGTCCCAGTGGTTGCCGGGGCTGGCTGGTCTGAACACGTTGGCTTGCTGTTGGCGAGAGAAAGACAGCACAAACAGAACCAATGCAAGCACGCGCAGAACTAACGACTTATAATAATGCATGATTATATAATTCTTTGGTTTGATTCCAGTTAACTGGTGCAGACAGTTAGTGGAATGTAGGCTAGACACTTAATTGTCGATAGCCAAAAGGACCACGTGGGTCAATTTGTGTGGGTGAGTGCCAGATTTAAACAAAGATTTTGACAGGAGGTAGTTCTAAGAGTCCTTTGATGACTCTCGCTGCTCGGTCGTCTATCTATTACTCAGTTTTCCGTGATGGCTCTCACAGGCTCTGCTTTTACGTGAACTGAAAAAAAAAAAAAAACCCTTACACCACAACGCAGCCTCTCAAACAGGGACTTTCAGCACAATTGCGTTTTCAGGCGAGGTATTAATGCCGACAGCCAGATTGGCAGGTCAAAATTGAATTTTTCCCAACCCCTGAGTCTGACCCCACAGGCAGTTACTCAAAGGGCGGTTCTGTCGAGCAGAAACAGGGAAATTAAACAAAATTGCCTTGGGTATCCAACTGGACTCGTCGCCTCCCTGCACCTGACACACCCAACCTGCTAATGTCTCTGCATGCTGCCCGTGGTATGAGGCCAGAAACGTCCTGCGATTCACGCACAGCCACGTGTGAGATTCACCAGGCCAGGCAACTCCACTTCACTGGAACTCACTGGAGCAACCGCCAACTCACCACCGGGTGCTAAAGGGCCTTATCTGCAAGTACACAGATGTTCACGCAAACACAACTTAATTATATATTTAAATCTCAATTTAAATCTTGTTTAAATTAAATTTAAATACTCAAGTGTGTAGGGCAAAAGAAAATAAGTCTAAAATGACAGTCAGAATGAACTAGCTAACTAGAACAGAAATGAGCAGAGGGGGTAAAGAGGAAAAAATAAAATAAAATAAATAAAAATAAAATAAAATAAAATGCACATGATTTAAATTTGAATTAAACTCTGTCTAACTGAATTTAAACAAGTGCATGGAATAACAGAATGGGAAAAGGGAGAAAAGGAAAACAATCCAGAGGCACTTGATTCAAATTCGAATTAAACTCTGTTCAACTGAATTTAAATAAGTGCATAGAATAACAGAATGGGAAAAGAAAGGAGAAAGCCTTCCCTATTTGTGAGTTTCCCTAAGGAGAATTGCTTCTTGAATGCCAACTGATTGACACTACTTAATTTTAAATTTCAATTAAATGTTATTTAATTAAATTTAAAATAAGTGTATGAAATAAGGGAGGCTTGGGTGTGCGTGAATGTTATTGCCAGCCAATAACAAACAGGACACAGAACTAAGAGTGAATAAAATAAAACATTAAGTAATAAAAAGGAATGAATTTCCAAAGTAAAAAAATAAATAAAAAAATAACTCGAGAGAAAGAGAGGGAAAAGACAAAAGGGAATAAATGAAATAAAATCAAGTAGAATAAAATAAAATAAAATAAAATAAAATAAAATAAAATAAAATAGAGTAAATCCGTGAACACAGGGAAAAAGGAGGAAAGGGAAGAACACACAGAGAAGGGAACTGACTTATCTGGGAGTGTCCACCAGGGGAGCACTTGCAGAAAGTGAATTCTCTTGTTGGAAGGGAAACTTAATTTAAATTAAAGATTTAAACGTGTTTAAATTTAAATCAGTAAACCACATTCCAAAAACGATTGGCAAGGATAACCATCAAAACAAATTACTTTTTACAACTCCAAGCAGATTAGAGCAGCAAAAGATAATCTGGAAACAATTCAGATCAACGTATGGAGAGCGGCGTTAACTCAGAACATCCACACGATGGCGTCAATGAGTCCACACAACCAATAAGTAGGGAGGGGAGCCACACCTGAACAGACTGCCCTCTGGCGTCTGGTCAGATTTACTGCATCCACCTTCTTTAATTCGTGATATAAAAATGAGCGCGCCTGTAGGGCTCTGACCCTTTACGGCTGATTTAACTGCACGATCACGATTACAACTATAGAACCTCAGCGGATTCTTTGGTGCCAGTTTACTGGACAAAAATATGCACCTTTTACTCACAGGTACACAACTTTGGGAATCAGTCCCTTTTGTGCAAACTTTAGTCAAGTCAAGTCAAGTCACCTTTATTTATATAGCGCTTTTTACAATGCAGATTGTGTCAAAGCAGCTTTACATTGATAACTGGTACATAATTTGGCTGCACAGCAGCTCTTAAATAATAGTGTCAATGCAGGCAGATCAGAAGCACTGTTGAATAAATGTCAAGATTACTATTGAATATCAAATGTCAAGTGTCCCCAACTAAGCAAGCCAAAGGCGACAGCGGCAAGGAACCCAAACTCCATCAGGTGACATCAGGTGGCAAACAAGTGGCAAATAGGTGTTAAAATGGAGAAAAAAAAAAACCTTGGGAGAAACCAGGCTTAGTCGGGGGGCCAGTTCTCCTCTGGCGAACAGTGCTTTGTTACAATCAGGTTGCTATCATAAGTCTGATAGGATTGCAACAATCAAAGTATTTATTTCAGTTCCATCCAGTTGAGAATCGTATTCATCACGCCGGTATGGAAGGTCTGTTGAGGAACTGTGCTACTGGCTGTCGTGTCGATGAGGCCTTCACAATGGATGATCCAGTTGACTCGATCTCTGCTGATACTTCAGGGCTGCGTTGTGGTCGTGTCCAGTTGAGGATCGTATTCATCACGCTGGTATGGACGGTTTGTTGAGGAACTGTGGCACTGGCTGTCGTGTTGATGAGGCCTTCACAATGGATGATCTAGTTGACTCGATCTCTGCTGATACTTCAGGGCTGCGTTGTGGTCGTGTCAAGGCGCAGGTCCTTGGTCTCAGCTGGATACGGCCCAGATCCGATTGACTACGGTAAACCTCGGGATAAACAGAAAGACTAATATTAGCGTAGATGCCATTCTTTTTCTGATGTAACGAGTACATCTGGTGTTATAGGAAGTGTTCCCGGTTCCGGCTGACCTAATTTATGCAGCCTAATAATCCTTTAACGGATTTGAAAATATAAACTGATAATGTGTTATGTGTATGCCAGGTTAAAGAGATGTGTTTTTAGTCTAGATTTAAACTGACAGAGTGTGTCTGCTTCCCGAACAATGCTAGGAAGATTGTTCCAGAGTTTAGGTGCCAAATAGGAGAAGGATCTACCACCTGCAGTTGATTTTGATATTCTAGGTATTATCAGCTGGCCTGAATTCTGAGATCGCAATAAACGTGAAGGACTATAAGACTTAACAGAGCAGCCATCAAGTGTTAGACAGTATTCTAGATTATTGCGTGAAGAAGTTTTCGGTCCAAAAATTAGAATCTCTGTTTTTCCTGAATTTAGTAGTAGGAAATTACTGGTCATCCAGTTTTTTATATCAGCTATACATTCTGTTAATTTAGCGAATTGGTGATTTTTGTCAGGGTGCGAAGAAATATAGAGCTGAGTATCATCAGCGTAACATTGAAAACTAATGCCATGCTAATGATATCTCCCAAGGGTAGCATGTACAGAGTAAAAAGCAACGGTCCTAGTACTGAGCCTTGCGGTACTCCATATTTAACTTGTGATTGATATGACATCTCATCGTTTACTACTACAAACTGATAAAGGTCAGATAAGTATGATTTGAACCATGCCAATGCAATTCCACTAATGCCAACTTAATTTTCGAGTCTGTTTAGAAGAATATTGTGATCAATAGTGTCAAATGCAGCACTAAGATCCAGTAACACTAATAGAGAGATACAACCATGATCTGATGATAAGAGCAAATCATTAGTAACTCTAATGAGAGCAGTCTCAGTACTATGGTATGGTCTAAATCCTGACTGGAAATCTTCACAGATACTATTTGTTTCTAAAAAGGAACATAGTTGTGATGAAACTGCCTTTTCTAGTATTTTTGACAGAAAAGTGAGATTTGAGATCGGCCTGTAATTGACTAATTCTCTAGGATCAAGTTGTGGTTTTTTAATAAGAGGTTTAATAACAGCCAGCTTAAAGATTTTTGGTATGTATCCTAGTGATAAAGATGAATTAACAATATTAAGAAGAGGATCTATGACCTCTGGAAGCATCTCTTTCAATAGCTTAGTCGGTATAGGGTCTAACATACATGTGGATGATTTTGATGATTTAACAAGTTTAGACAATTCTTCCTCTCCTAAAGCAGTAAATGAATTGAATTTTTCTTTAGGGACACTAAAATGCACTGTGACACAAGACTGTAGTAGACGGTTGCATGGTTATAATTTTTTCTTTAATATTATCAATCTTGCAAGTAAAGAAGTTCATAAAGTCATTACTGCTGTGCTCTTTGGAAACATCAGAAGTTGAAGCTTTATTTCTTGTTAATTTAGCCACTGTATCAAATAAATACCTAGGGTTGTGTTTATTTTCTTCTAAAAGTTTTGAAAAATAGGCAGATCTAGCAGTTTTTAAGGCCTTTCTGTACTCAGTCATTTTCTCTCTCCACGAAATTCGAAATACTTCTAGTTTTGTTTTCTTCCAGCTACGCTCCATTTTTCTAACTGCTGTTTTTAGGGCCCGAGTGTGCTCATTGTACCATGGTGTTGGATTAATTTCCTTAATCTTTTTTAAACGCAAAGGAGCAACTGAGTCTAATGTGCTGGAAAAGAGAGAGTCAATAGTTTCTGTTGCAATATCGAGGTCTTCTAAGCTGTCTGGTATGCTAAGGCGATGAAACTGATCAGGAAGATTATTTATAAAGCAATCTTTAGTGGTAGAAGTGATGGTTATACCATATTTATGGCAGGGAGGCAGTTTAGCCACTTTCACTAAATGTAATATACACGAGACTAGATAATGATCTGAAATGTTGTCACTCTGCTGCAGAATTTCAACGGCATCAATATCGATTCCATGTGACAATATTAGATCTAAAGTATGATTACGATAATGAGTGGGTCCCGACACGTGTTGTCTAACACCAATAGAGTTTAGAATGTCTGTAAATGCCAATCCTAATGTAAGGGCTTAGCCTATTTATTAGCTCAAATTAATTGTTACAGGGAATAAGAATTGAATCAACTGTAAATGATTCACTGTAAATGATTCAGAATTAATATTTAACACTCCATCAATTATTCGTCCAGCGAAAATTGAGGTTAGAGTATTTTACCAATTCTGGATAAAATATTATTCTGCGGCCAACAGTAACAATATTTTATTATGATTATTGTTATTTTTGTAATTATTATATTATAAGCAAGAAGTAACTTGATCTTTTACGTTTAAGGCAGTAATTTGACACACAGCACAAGAAACTCGTATATGTGAAAATCAAAACAAGATTTATTGACTACTTCTAATGATTACAGGAAACTAAGGCTAAACACACACACACACACACACATACATACATGCACACACATTCGCGGAGTTGATGAGTTATGAAAAGTCCCAAGTTCAGTGCTAACTTAACTCATAACCTGAGGAAAATCACAAAAGCAGAGCTTTGGCTTGATTCTTTAGGTTTAAAGGAGTTTCACCAGTTTCCAGCAAGAGAGAGAGAAGTTTGCTTGTACCTGCGTTTGCTGTGACAGCTGAGGTAATCGGGTTGTTCCGTGACTCGTGTACAGCGGAATCCCGTTCTGGATTGGCTGTCTTTCAGGTGACGTCTTCTCGGGAAAGCCCTGTGGGTTGCGCGGAAGCTTTGAAGAATGCTGCTGGCTGGTGCAACTGTTCTGAGCGTCTGGCTTGAGCGGCTCTCTTCTTGGGAGACTTTGGTCAGATATTTCACGAAGTGTTTTGGAGTCTGGATGTGACGGCTGTCGAATGATCAGCGGCGCAGCTCGTGGTTGAAGTCGGGTGTTCGATGGAAAATCAGCCCCGGTCAATCAGTTATCAATGACCCATGCGACTTTTCCGCCGTGGTCAAAGTAGCGGTGCTTCGGCTAACGGGCTTCAACGACTGTGCTTCAGTCCGGCTTCTGACCGATTTCGAGCGATTTCTGACCGACTTCTGACTTCTGACTTCCAGCACTAGCTTGTTTGGACAGCATAGTTTTAAAGGAGCGATCCTCCAATGAGACGTTGCTACGGAGATTAGACACGCCTTGTCTATTGTCTATTGATCACATCGCGTGATATCTGCAGAACATTCTCCTGTTTTATTAACAACTTTATAAAGTTTCTTAATATTTTCCTGATACTGAATTTCAATGTTTCATTCACACAGAATTACAGAGAATTATAAACTCTGTATTTAGAGCTCAAACATGACACACTTCTTCCACACATATTACTAGACTGACCTAATTAAAAACAATGATTACAAGATAAAGAAAATGCATACGGGAATACAAACATATAATGCATTGACTCCAACATGTTAGTAATCCCATCATATCATGCGTTATTCTAGATATAGTTAATATTTTAACAGATAAACAATTGTCCCCTTTTGAGATTCAAGATTTAGTCCTTAAGCATAGTTTAAACTTTGACCGGAGTCACGAGTGACCGGGTCAGGATGGATTGCTCACACAAGGGAGGCATTGATAGGACAGATTCGTCTTTAAATCCGTTGATGGGTCTTTTCCTGTTCCGTCCGATAATACAAGAGGGTTTTGTGAGAGAATCAATAGATTTAATGTGATCAGATCCACGTGATGGGTTCTGATTAGTTTATTGCTGATGAGCTAAGAAGTCCTTTAGACAGAGTCCTTTGTTAAAGGCAGGGTAGGCAAAAAAATGTATAAAAAACTTTTTTTCAAAATTTGTTTAAACTTTATTTATATATCAATACATAATTAAAATGTAAGTACTAGGGGTGTAACGATACGCTCAGGTCACGATACGGTACGTATCTCGATACAGAGTTCACGATACGATACGTATCACGATATTTTGAACAAAATGAAACTGAAATTCAAACAAGATTTATTAAAAAACATGAACAAATTTCAATAATTTTCCTTGTTGTACATACATGTTGTACATACAACATTTCAATAAAATAAATAAATATAAAATTTTAATAAAAACCTTCTGTATTCAAATTAACAGTTGAATAGGGCTGTCTGTCACTGAAAAAAAATGTTAAATTTAACATGAACTTAGAATTATGAACAGGGGCCGTTCACATATCGCGTCTAAAAACGCGTGGAAGGCGCGGCCGCACCGCTTCTCCTTCTTTCCAAAGCGCTTGCGCTCCCGTGGCGTCGGTCGTTGCTATGCAACCATGAACTGAGCTCTCCAAGAGGATCAGGATGTTTCTGCAAAGGATAAATGATTTCTAGCCCTTGCATTAGTTTTACTACGAGATATATTGATGGAGATAAGATATAAAAACCACCATGTACAGCTATGATCAGCTGTTCGGCTGAGCTTTTGATGTTTTGTTACGGAAAGGCCATAGCTGATCGGTTGATTCTTGTCACACGACCTGCGGTGCGCTTGCGGCATTCTGAGAAGTTGAGAATTGCATGCGCGTCGCGACCGCGTTGATCCCATTATGAGCGCGCCTGCCGCGCGGCTACATTTTTTATAATAATAACTGACTTGCACGCGGAAAAGACGCAATATGTGAACGGCCCCACAGAACTTCTTAAAGCAAAGCATCGCAAGCGTCTTTTGCTTTTCTGTGAGCACAGCTGTTCCTGTGCACTGCGGTGAAAGAAAGCCACGACTTTTCTCACGCGACCATGTATGAGACTGACATGAGAAACGTTTAAACCTGCTTGCAAGATTCAATGTGTGCCCGAAACACTTACTGAACTAGAGAGCTGATTGAGACACACCATCTACGATAAATCGTTACACCCCTAATACTTATAGTAATTTAAAAATGTGGTAGCATTGGATCTGGACAGGAAGGATAACTCTGGGAGTTGGAAGGGGTGTGTCGCGATTCTGCCTTCTCACATCGCGATACAGGTTCGTGGACCTGCGTATCGCGATTTCGATTTCATATCGCATATCGTTACAGCCCTAGTAAGTACTCTGAAAAAGAAAGTATAAAAATCGAGTGTCTGTAGACCTCTCACGACTGTTTTAAAGACAGCTCATTATTTCCATTCACTCCACCCCCTCCCTTCTGGGCTCCTTCCAAAGCCACGCCCCCAAAACGCATGAACGTGTGACTCCGACCACTGAGCTGGAAGACGCATTATTTACCTGAGACGAGCGGAGAGGAAGGAGCACAGTGCATGTAGTGACATCATGTCAGAATCACATGTAATAAAAATAACTTTATAATTATGAAGATAAACAAGATGTATTTTAGTACTCACTATCAAGCTAGCATATTGATATTGGTAAAGTTTAAAATATATATTTTTTGAATCGCTAACGAGCTAGTTATCTATAAGGCAAAGCTAAAAACAGGTTGCATGATACACGTTTTTCCATTACCATCATTTACACTGTGATGAAGATGAATTTCGTGTAAGATTCATAACATATACGTTGTTCTACAGATCAACAGAGTAACATACACTCAAATATCAACTCACAACTGCATTGCAGACACAAAATAATAACACACACATACAACAAAGTGTGTACGACACACACAGATACAAGATAAAGACATCAGTAAACATAGGTAGAGAATATAAAAACAAAACAAAGGCGAAAAAAACGTGCAGGTAAACTTACAGGTGAACATGGTAAAAGACTTAGACAGAGGGTAAAATTATGCACAATTCAACACTATAGCTATCATTATTTATCGTCTCTACTACGGCTCGCTAAGTAATGTTATGTTAGCTATATTACGCAGCTACGTGTGCTAATGACACATGCTTCATGAAAAAATAAACAAAAAAATATGTATGATCAAAATACAAAAAGAAAGATTTACCTGTCCAGCAGAAATAAAGCCATCAAGGAGTCACTTTTCAGCCCCTTGAGTTCCCTCAGTTCTCGCCATCGCTGGAAAGCCACGCCGATATTAACTCGCGTTTTATTTCTTTGTTTATCCAAAGACTTTTTGTTCATTGCCTTTTCTTGTACTGTTACTGTCTTCCTTTTTTTGCCTGGTTTGCCTTCACTAACTGCATAGGCCGGTACTGTGAATTTAGCTTGCTGTTTCTCTGCCATTGTTTTGGTATTCCTAGGATCCATGCCTCTTGGATTCCCCAAATCAAACGTGTGCGCGCAAGTGGGCAGGTCATGTGTGGCAAAAGGGTGGTTGCCATGGTTGCGAGAGAGTGACAGCCGCCTAAGCCAATCCTATGTTTCGTCCCGGATGGAAATAATGAGCTGTGTTTAATACAGATTAAACGGTCTAGAGTCACTCGATTTTTATACTCTTTTTATCAGAGTTCTTACATTTTAATTATGCATGTATATATATAGAAAGTTTAAACAAATTTGGAACAAAATTTCTTACCTACCCTGCCTTTAAAAGAAGTCACGTCATCACTTCTGTTAAGGCTAGGCGTTTCCTGTCAGGAAATGGATCTTTTGGACCAAATGAAGCTTTGTTCAATCATGTTGTTCATTGATAAAGTCATTGGTAAGTTCTGTCGAGCGATGCCCTACACTAATGAGTCTTTTTTATTATCTACATGGATATTAAAATCACCAACAACAAGGACTTTATCTGCAGCTAGTACTAATTCTGATAGAAAATCGGCAATCTCTTTGATAAAGTCTGTATTGTGCCCTGGTGGCCTGTATACAGTAGCCAACACAAATGTCAACTTACATAATGTTACGTAAAGCACCATCACTTCGAAGTAATTATATTTGAAAGACTTCTGTCTGATACTGTAAATATCACTATAAATTACAGCAACACCTCCCCCTTTTCCTTTCTGTCGAGGATTGTGTCGATAATCATAACCTTGAAGACTAGACTCATTTAAAGTAGTGTAATCGTCCGGTTTTAGCCAGGTTTCTGTCAAACACAGCACATCTAGATTATTGTCTGTGATAATATCGTTTACAATAAGTGCTTTTGAAGAAAGTGATCTAATATTTAACAACCCAAGCTTTATCATTTGTTTATCATTATTATCTCTATTTTTTATTTGTTGAACATCAATTAAATTTTTTGCCATTAAATGGGTTTGGAAGTTTTTTGTTTTTATTAATTCGGGGTACAGACACAGTCTCTATTTGATAATATCTAGGTGCAAGAGTTTCTATGTGTTGGGAATTATCTGACTTCTGTAACGTGAGGCAGCTAGCAGACGGTCGGTTTAGCCAGTCTGTCTGCTTCCTGTCCTGGGCCCCAGTTTGTCATGTTTTAGTTCTGAGACTATGTGTCATATTACTAGAGAGAAGAGTAGCATCATCCCGGGACGGATGAATACCATCTCTTTTCAACAGGTCAGGTCTGCCCCAAAAGCTTTTTCAATTGTCTATGAAACCTATATTATTCTGCGGACACCACTTAGACAGCCAGCCATTGAGTGATGATAATCTGCTAACTATCTCATCACTCCTACGAACAGGAAGGGGACCAGAGCAAATTACTTCTCCTGACATTGTATTTGCGAGTTCACACACCTCTTTAATGTTAATTTTAGTGATCTCCGACTGGCGAAGTCGAACATCATTTGTGCCGACGTGAATAATAATTTTAGATTATTTACGATTAGCATTAGCCAGCACTTTTAAATTTGCTTTGATGTCAGGTGCTCTGGCTCCTGGCAAACATGTGACTATGGTGGCTGGTGTCTCTATTTTCACGTTCCGTGTAATAGAATCGCCAATAACTAGGGCACTTTCAACAGGATTCTCAGTGGGTGCGTCACTGAGTGGGGAGAACCTGTTTGATGTTCTTAATGGAACGGAAGAGTGGTGTTTTCCGCGGCTAGGCCGCCTCACCGTTACCCAAGTGCCCTGCTGCGCGGGCTCTACAGCTGGAACCAAACAATGTACAAAGTTCACTAAGCTAGTCGCATCCAAAACAGTATCTGAAGCCCCTGCATTCTTACTATCCTCGATTAAAGTTTGGATGCATGTCTCTAATTCTGAGATTCTCTCTGTCAGCCTGACTATTTCCCTACATTTATGACATGTAAATCCCTCGTCGCTGACAGAGAGAGCTACACTGAACATGTGACAGACTGAACACGAGATAACAGTGGGAAAGGATGACATGACTCACCGTGTTTGTAGACTGATCCGAGTTACCACTGTAGACTGATCCGAGTTACCACAGCTGTTTGATGAACGCGTTGAAAAGGAGCGCGCGAGACTGATAAGTTAACAAGCGAGATGCAAACGCGTTGTGACAGCTATTTAGATTCAAAGATTACAGGCTAGCGACGTCAGATTAATGTGGTAGACAATAATAATAATATAAGAAACAATGAATAAAAGTAAGAGATTCAATAAAAGTAAGAGAAAACAAAGCTATACGGAGACGCAAACACCAGCAGCGAGGCAGAGGCAGCGAGGCAGACAGGAGCAATCCAGCAAGGAGAAAAACCCAATTTTTACCAGGTTTTTGGTTGAATGAACAAACAGAACAATCGAGCATGAATAATGTGTTTAATATATGCAAACTATGACTACAGAGGTTATACGGCTATACAGAATATACACATATATACGAGAGTGTGAGTCAAGAGAGGGAAAGAGAGAAAGCAAGTAGCAAAACCTAACAGTCCTTGAAAGCCAGCACAGAAAACAGTTTCATTATCTAAGATTCAGAAACGGTACTTGCGTCAATTTGCTTGCTGGGTTTCAGTTCAGTGCTGCTGCAGTTCATTGGCTTCTTCCGTTTCCGCGGGAGGGTTTGAACTGAGGACGTGAAAGTTAGTTTCGCCGGAGAGATGGTGGTCCCAAAAGATGAGCGCGATGGAAGCACCATGTAATATACATAGATGAATGAGACGTGGAAATAGCTTTAAAATGAATCTAAACTTGACATATAAGAAAAGCATGTAGAAGAAGTTATGGTTTACAGACAAATTTATCATTAAAACTAAAACTCAACTCAACTATAGTTATTTAAACTAAGTCTAAACACTAGGAAGCATACATGCAACAAGCACTACAATGGCAGATACATTCATATTTGCAGGTACAATCATATTTGTGCATACAGTCTTTATGCAGGTCTTTGAGTGTGTGTCTGCGGGTGCGTGTGTGTGTTTTCTCTTTTATTGCTGTTTGGAATGCGGGCCTGTCTCGTAGTAACCCGATCCGTGGCGTCCGCATCCCCTTTGAAGTCATGAAGGAGATGTTCAGGAATCTATCGAAGCAGTCATAAACGGAGTCACGTGATCCATTGGTGTGCGCCAGGTCGGAGCCAATGTGAAATTTATGGACCAAAGTTTCTTGAATTGAGGCTTACATACAGTTTATGGGGGGGATGTGCTCACTTTCGACACTGTGCAGACGCTACATTATTTAGCAATTACATAGCTATAGAGTTCTGTGCTAATTGCCAGTATGCTTTTTCAGCCAGCTTCATAGTTTATCTGTTATCTTTTCAGAAGCCTATAACGGAGTGTCTATTTACAATAAGCGTCCCTTGTTGACAAACAGTCTTTACATTAGCTCCAATGTATGGTTGGGCCACTCAGGTTTAAAAAGGAACAGTTGTAATTTAATGTCTTCAGTGGCGCATAGCATGTAGGGTTTGCGATTTTGGCTTTTACCGCGATCGCTGTGGGGTCGAATCAGCATTTTGCCGAGCTCACCTAATAATAGAGCTCACTCCTATTTTCTCATCACATACATTTTTAATAAAATGAAAAAAAAAGTTCAAAAAGTGGAAATAAAATGTGAACAAGTGTTTAATCATATTAAAAGTGTTCATTGGGTAGGGTTGGTGTGAGGGGTTTTATTCTCCCAATAAGGCAGCATCCATTTAATAATTTTAATAAATATAATCACACTCTATGATATTATTGCATCCTGTACAAAAATACTGAGGTACAAATAGTATCTGCCTATACATTGTAGCCTACAGCATCTAATTACTATTTACACTTCTTGCAAAGAACTGCTACTTTTACTTGGTGTAAATAGTGTAAATAGCATATCGTGAAAATGCTGCTATTGTCACTTAGTATAAATAGGATGTATCGGTATTCACTTAGTGTAAATAGCATCTACAGTAGGGATGTCAAACTCATTTTAGTTTGAGGGCCGGATTGGAAAAAAATGAACCATATGCAGGCTGAATTACCTTTTTCTTATAATAACCTTAGTGTGCTGATAGTTGCATTAATATTAACTATATAATCAACAAATTAATTTGCAAGAAAACTGTTTTTTTTTGTTTGTTTGTTTGTTTGTTTTTTACAGAGAAAAGACTATTAGATTTTTAAAATAATTCTTTATTTAATATTTTTTATTAGCACCTATTTTGATTTGTCATGGCCAATTTCAATTTTTATAAGAAGCAAATCGTCCGATTCTGATACTGGTTGCAGATTTTTTTTTAAAGCAAATTTATTTGTTTATTTTATCACAGGCCAAACTGGCCTTAAACAAAAAATATGTATAGCTCTTTGATATTAGAGGCAAACCCTGAATTTTTATCATAATACCAACAAAGATGTTATGAACATGAGCATGAGCAGTTGTTTTTAATTTAAATTATTGAATAATTTCAAGATTAACAGCAAAAACAGCCTGGTCTGACTTTAGCTTTGTGAAATTATGCTACATAACAAAACAAAATCAGCAGACGGACTGAATTAAAATGGAACAGCAGTGATATAGCGTTTCCATGGTTACCGCTATACACAAAGCAGCATTTTTCGATAAATATAGGCTAATACTACTACTTGGAGATAAGAGAAAAAGCCATCAAAACTTTTCTGAAGACAGTTCCCTTCAGAGATACATTGATATCAACCTTTAATATTTAAATTATTCTTCCTATTTTTTGCAAACAGCTGAGCTTGTGCATACAGTATTTTCTCTGCTGGCGCATCTGTTCTCCTCTTTGTGTCCATATTCAGTGTGTGCCTGTGTTAACGTCCTGTTTACAGACTTCGTAAATACACAAATTAAAAAAAAATTATTACAAAGCAGTTTGTTTGCAAGCCCGGAATAAAAAAAACGCTTAAACGTTTTTGGCCCCTGGACTAGTGCATTTCTATGTTTTATTATAGTTCAAATGAGATTGGACACTGGTAGAACACCCTGATATACAGCTATTTGCACTGTAAATTGTTTTTTTTTACTATGGGCTAATAAATTTAACCTCAATGTTAGCCTGGGATGAATTCAAATTCCAATGATAACCCTCTGGGATTTTGGAGCACCAACTTGTAACAGTAGGTCAACATTGCGTTCTTTAACCCTCTGGGGTCTGAGGATTTTTGGGGCCCTGAGAAGTTTGGACATGCCCTGATATTTGTGCTTTTTTCAGTTGTTCATAAACATATTAATGACAAAAGTGTCATTACACTGTATTCAGCATAAACTAGGCTACAATAATATGTGAGGAACATGTATGTACATGTTTGTTTTTTTGAAGGAATAACATTTATGCATGGTTATTGAAAAAACAAAAAAATTATAGTAACTTAGTAAATACTAATCACAAGTATAATCACTAATCACAAGTATAATCACTAATCACTAATCACTTTAGACTTATGTCTAAAGAAACATTGAAATGTCAGGTTTTAAATTGTGTAAGTCAAATCGAAAACAAAAAATCTCTGTTTATGTAATCTGTATGAAAAGAGACACATGTCAGAAGTCCGTGATTCAGCTCATTATCCGCTAATGCGGCCACGCCCACGGAGCGAGCGT
Source organism: Megalobrama amblycephala (assembly GCF_018812025.1). Taxonomy (NCBI): domain Eukaryota; kingdom Metazoa; phylum Chordata; class Actinopteri; order Cypriniformes; family Xenocyprididae; genus Megalobrama; species Megalobrama amblycephala. Next base: position 286,340 of record NW_025953345.1, read on the forward strand.
TATTCAGACACAAATTCTGAGGCAATACATGTAAGCATCGTCTCAATTGTGTATTTATTGTCTTGAAAAGTGTTTATATGCATGTTAGCAATCTCTGGAAGCCTCTGTTAGTTCCTGGAATGTCACATGACCTGTTCTTCTTTTACTGATATATTTGTGGACTAAAAGTGTACAGAGCGCCCTCCAGCTGCAAGTATGAACTGAAAACACAGTATCCAGCGCTCACAGTGATGACCAGGGGCGTAGGAACCACTTTGACATTGGGGGGGACATTTTGGCCATTATGAATCAACGTCCATCTCGCCACCATAATAGTAACATACAGTATGGTGACGTCACGTGGTACGACATATATGAAATAACAGCAAAATAAATAAACAAAATCATCTGTTTATCATCTGTTCATCTGTTTAATTTATCTATTTATTATTACACAAATATTGAAGTTGGGAAACATAAAAGTGTACAAGCCCCCCTGCAATTGTGGGCAGAAAGGAAAGGGGCACTTTACAAGGCAAATATTTGATTTGTAACCCCAAAAAAATACAAAAACACAACAGTCACATACGGCTTTGGATATAGGCACTTGGAACTAGAACTATCATTATTATCTATATCAATAACATTTTACTTTTCTATTAAAAAGTTTATAACAGTAAAACAAAGCTTATTATCTAAGCTGACTATGAAGCTAATGAAATTGATGCTTAAGTCTAATATTCCCCTCTAATGCCAGTGCCCCACCTGCTCCCCATGCTCCTTCCCCCCAGACAATGTCCCACTTTAGTTTGGTATCAGTATTTTGTTCTCAAAGCTCCATAGAAACATCCTGAAGACTACAAACTCATAGGAAGATCTTTAAATCTGTCTGTCATTCTCTTGCTCTTCTAAAATCCTCCTGTTCTGCTCTTCAGGGGGTGAGGTAAATGGTGCCTTAGGCATGCCCTATTGCTTAGGCTAGAAAGCCAAAATTTTTTTTTCTCTTGTCATTCAAAGCAATAAATTGCTTGCAAATGGACTTTTCGTCCAACAAGTCCAGTTTATCCTGATGGATATGACAGACAGAAACATGGTTAAGTCTGTTTTGAGTCATTGTAGAGCGGAGCCAAGTCTTAAGCCTGCGGAGGGCACTAAAACTTCTCTCTGCCTCAGAGGAAGAAACAGGGACTACCAAAAGCAACCTGACCAGGGTTTCCACTTGCCCAAATAATCCACGTACCTCTACAGGCAATCCACGAATGATCCCTGCAGCTTCTGCACTGTTACTAAATGAGTAGTTCAATCGGAACATAGAAAGCTGGACTGAAAGTGACTCTCTGTTCAACTCTGAATATTTATCAATCACTGGAGCATCAACCTCTCCACTCAGAAGTGTCTCTTCCAATTTTTGCAAAGTCAGCAAATCATCCTGGCCAAACCGCTCAGTGAACTGTGCATCTACAGTATCTAGGACTTTAAAGAATTCCACTCTGTAGTGGTCCTTTGCAGACTTAGGCTGATGTGCTTCAGCTCCTCCAGTGAAGCATTTTGGAGGTGGTCTGCTCTGTGGAATTGTAATGGGCTTAATACCTAAAGACTGAACCATGGCCATCGCCTCTTCAAACAAAGTTTGGAAGCTTGCCTCATTTCTTTTGGCCATGAGTGAGGTCCTGACAACTTCAACAGCAGCCTTCATGCCTGCAACTGTAGCAGTTCTCTTCTGAAAAGAGATGTTCAGGCATTCAAGCTCATGAATCACTGGTAAGGCAAGTTTTAGACCTAACACTGTTTTGCCTTTACGAAACTGACCTAGCAAGCCATTAGCAGTAGATGCTGTGTTTGAGGCACCAGAAGCCATCTCCTCCAAGGCAGCAAGCACTGATCCATACTGTGATAAAACAGCTGTGATGGCTTTGTTCCGTACCGTCCATCTTGTTGGACAGAGTGGTTTTATTTTGGTGTAACATGTATTCTCAGCATGTGCAATCGCAGCATGAATTGCTTTAAACTTCCCTGACTGAGAGAACAGGACTCCCAACTGGTGGACCCAATCCAAGGAGTCTCTGATTAAACTGGAGGCTAAGCAAGCTTTCTGTGCTATTAAATTAGTACAGTGGGCACCACAGTGAACATAGAGTGCTAGTGGTTGCTCTTGTTTTATCAGTGCCTGTGCCCCAAAGTGCTTGCCGGACATATTAGCAGCCCCATCATAAGTTTGACCTCGTAAACCATGGATTGGTAAATTTAATCTCAGCAGCACATCCTTTGCAACGTCAGCAAGACTCCTTCCTGTTGTATCTGAGACACCGAACAAACCTATGAAATCTTCATGGGGAATCAGGTCATTGTCAACATAACGCAGGCATATGCTTTCTTGTTCTTGCCCAGATATGTCTTGTGTTCCATCAATGATAATTGCATACTGAAGAATGGGTAGATTCCTGATTGTGTCAGCTATTCCACGAACAATGCTGTTGCTCATTTTGGACAGAATTTCATTCTGGATCTCTGGGCTAATGTATTCTTTTTGGGACCTCTGCAACCATTTGTCTAAAAGGACATCATCCTCTGCTTTGTCTTTCAAGAGCTGATACAAATTACTATTTTCATCCTCATGCCCTCTCAAGGCCAGTCCCTGTCGTGCTAAATATTTGATAGAACTTACTATTTTCTCAAGACAGTGCCTATTGTCTGCTTGTTGCTTTGCCAAAGCACTGGACAATTGGGCATCTACAGGATGATTTTCTTGTGCAGTCACAGAGACAGCATGACAGTGTGTATGACTACTTGCATGTGCTTTAAATTTTTCAATCGCTTTTTTCCAATTTTTAAATCCTGTATTTATAAAGGCAGGCTCTGCTTTTGCTGCAAAGGGTGTGGGTTTTTCTTGATACACTTTTTTGCAATAGAAACACAAAACCCCTTGTTTCAATGCATCATAATGCAGCCAGGGAAATTGGCTGTACCACTTCTCTTGGAAATGTAAAACTCTATTAGACAGCACTTGAGTCGGTATACATTTTGGGTGTGGCTGATATGGCTCTATCCTCTGACTTGAATCTTCAATGTCACTCAACTCTCTGTCCCTGTTTCTGCCTCTGTCATGCATGCTCTGAACTCCCTAAAGCAAAAAAGTCACAATCTCACTCAAAGCCACTACACTTTATACAAAGTTTATAAAGGGCTAATCTCCTACATCTCTCTTACCTGTCGGTCTGTTTCTGCTTCTCTCTCTCTCTCTCTCTTTCTTTTTCTGCCTGTCTCAACCATTTGATGATCTTCCTGCATGATGTACAACGCTAGCATTTAGGTAATACCATAACCAGTAACTCAAAAAATTTAGTACAGTATCAGAACTGGACTTGACAAAGTAAAAAGGCAAAAAAATAATAATAATAATACGGTTTTGTCAGATTGAACAATTAATATGTAAGATTTCAAAGCACTGATTTGCAGATTCACAAATACTCACACACTGACATCTGTTTACAGCAGACAAAATGTTATCACTTAAGCCTTTTTAAGACCTCACCTCAGGCCCTGTACCATCCTCTCCTGTCTCCATACTGCTGCTGCCTTCCTGCTCCTAAAAATACAATATGGTTGCTGTGATGCATGTCTAAGGTAAAGCTCCTGAACCCAAGAAGAGACCATTTTAAAATTACACAATGAAAATCTAATTAATAACTGGATTCCAGGATGTCATATGCAAGATGGTGATGGGGTGTCCTGGGGCAGATGATGCGTGCAGCAGGCATGAAAAATTTGCCACAGGTGTGTGTTTTTATAGGAATTTTCACCCCCATTTCCTTTAAAAAATCTATTTTGCACTAGGTACACAAAATACTTCCTCTCAGTGTCTTTTGGACAAAAATTTCCCAAATGTGGACACATTTTTAATCCCATTGCCATTTAACTATAAAATGATGCAATCTTTGTTAATAGGCTTTTGTTCTGCATTTTTATTAGCATAAATTAAAAATTGTACTATTTTTTACTAAATGGTGCCTTTTTTTTAGGTTTGACCTATAAATAAAATACTCACTTTATTCCTCTTTACGGCTTCTGCTTATTATAAAGACAATTGGATAAATTGTGCAGCTATAACTGTGTGGGTGTGTTGGTATTGGTTTGTATGTGTGTTATAAAAAATTGTGTGGGTGTGCTTGTAATATTTGAGAGAGAAAAACTCAACTGTACTGCAAATCATAAATCCAAACACTGTGTGAATCAGTGGAGTTTTGCTGGCATCTAATGGGGAAACTTTGGCACTGCACCCAAACAAACTGACAGAAAGCTATTTTTTTGAGATATCAACCTCAAATTTGGAACACAACTTTTTTTTTTTTTTTTTTTTTTTTTTTAGATTTATGGCTTTTTAGTTTTAGAGTTTACTGTTTAAAATTCTGTTTCATAAAAATATATATATTTTCTATAAAATATTATTAATATATCATTTTTGTAAACATCAAGATCTATAACTTTTTTTTTTGGTTTCACTTTTTAAACTTAGTTTGGCTTCAACAAAAAATCTGCCAAGGGTCTTCTTTAAAATAAGACCAAACTTAAGTTTGGGCTCCCAATATTACAGGTTTTATGACAGTTTTTTTTTTTTTTTTTTTTTACATTTTTGATATTTTTGTCCTCTACATTTTAAAACCTCACCTCACACCCTGCTGTGCCACCTGCCTCTCCTTTTGTCTCGTCCATGGCTGCATCATGGCTCTCCTAATAAATTAACAAATGTAGCCAATATGATATTGCAAACAAAGTAATAGTGGACTTATACATGGTCAGTTATGTTTATCGTGGGCTCTTCTGTATGTGAAAAATTTATAAAAGGCAAAAACTTTCATAGTCATCATTAATTCCTTTTAAGACCTCACCTCACAACCTCCACCTGTTACTTCATGTGCCACTCCTTCCTCACCTGCCTCTTTCCTGATAATACCAGCCTTCTCCTGATGACAAATTATATAATTTTTTAATGTAAATATAGGCTTGGTAAATGAAGGTTATGATGTCGCCCTGTCCTTGTGTAAAATGTGTTGTATTATAACTATTTACACTAACCTTACTCTTTGTAAAAAACTTCAGCAACGTTATTTCCTTTGGTTTTATTTTTTTCTGTGGTGGCATTATGCTGAAAAGAGATGACAGAACGTTTTACTTTTGCTAAGGTTAACACAGAGAAATCGATTGCCCGCTATATGGCTATCTACCTAACGTAACGTTAACCTCCTCTCGCAAAGCATAACATACGTGCCATACAAAATTCCACTGTTGATTTAATGTCATGCCTCGTATCCATAATTCAGTTTTAAAAAGCTTGTTAATTTAAACCGCTTGACTGAGACTAATTTACCTCATACAAAGTCGAGTCGTTCAAAGCTGGTGCGCACCAATAACGTATTTGAATGTTCGTAGTGTAATGTTGACTTCTCTCTACCAATCAGATGCTCCGAGTCCGACTATAGGTGAAAAGTGAAGAATATGAAGCTGGTGATTGGCGAATGGTGATTATTCAAACATGAATGAAATCACTCTGGGTTTGACTGACAAAACCGAATATCTTCTTCGTCGCGTATTCAAAATAAAAGTTCAAAATGTACAGTTTTTGTTCCTGCGGTGTATAGGCTAATTTTTGGGTGGGACACATGCAGCATTTTCCAATATTGAGGGGGACACGTCCCCCCCGTCCCCCCCGGTTCCTACGCCAGTGGTGATGACAATAAATATTGAATAAATATTACTCTTCTGTATAGAAAATTGACATAAACATATGAGAATCCATTAATATTTCTCCAAATATGCATGCGTTTAAGCATATTAAGAAATTATGGTCAATATAAGATATTAAGAGTAAAACAGAGGTCAACATGTGAAGCTTGAGTCTTAGATCTTTTTAATGATGTATAGTTTGTCAACTGCACATTAACATTTAGGCTATATATTATAACAAATATAGTAGCCTATATGAAATGTCATAGGGGTAGGAATGTTCAGACGCTTTGCATCACAGAAATACATTATATTTTAATGAGTGCGCGTCCTTTATCATACTTGATATACAATAACGAGTTATCATGTTGAAATAATGAGATATGTTGAAATAATGAGATTATGTCGTAATAAGGACAAATAACGACTTAATATCAGAATCAGAAAGAGCTTTATTGCCAGGTATGTTGTTTACACATACTAGGAATTTGTTTTAGTGACAGAAGCTCCACAGTGCAACAGAGTGACAGCGACAAGACAAGACACATAATAAAAAGAATAAAATAATAATATACAAATTTGCAAGATAGACAAAGTGCAAAAAAAGCAAAAAACAATATATATTATAGACAATTGTATATACAATTATGTGTGCAAATTGAGATATAAATAAGTGTTTTGAGTAAATATTGTGTAATAGTGTTATGTGTTCCGTGTTTGTCAAGTGTTCATGAGATGGATTGCTTGAGGGAAGAAACTGTTCCTGTGTCTGGTCGTTTTGGTGCTCAGGGCTCTGTAGCGTCGACCGGATGACAACAGTTCAAAGAGGGAGTGTGCTGGATGTGAGGGGTCCAGAGTGATCTTCTTTGCCCTTTTTCTCACTCTGGCTAAATACAGTTCTTGGAGAGTGGGGAGGGTTGTGCCAATGATTCGCTCAGCAGACCGGACTACCCTCTGTAGTCTTCTGAGGTCAGATTTAGTAGCTGAGCTGAACCAGACGGTAATTGAAGTGCAGAGGATGGATTCGATGATGGCAGAGTAGAACTGTTTCAACAGCTCCTGTGGTAGGTTGAACTTCCTCAGCTGGCGAAGGAAGTACAACCTCTGGTGGGCCTTTTTCATAATGGACTCGATGTGGTTGTCCCACTTCAGGTCCTGGGAGATGGTGGTGCCCAGGAACCTGAATGACTCCACTGCAGTCACAGTGCTGTTCATGATGGTGAGTGGGGGGAGAGCAGGGGGGTTTCTCCTGAAGTCCACAGTCATCTCCACTGTCTTGAGCGTGTTGAGCTCCAGGTTGTTAAGACTGCACCAGACAGCCAGCTGTTCAACCTCCAGTCTGTAAGCAGACTTGTCACCGTCCTGGATGAGGCCGATCAGTGTGGTGTCATCCGCAAACTTCAGGAGCTTGACAGAGGGGTCTTTAAAGGTGCAGTCGTTGGTGTAGAGGGAGAAGAGCAGTGGGGAGAGGACACAGCCCTGAGGGGCGCCGGTGCTGATGGTGAGGGTGCTGGATGAGAATTTTCCCAGCCTCAATAGCTGCTGCCTGTCTGTCAGGAAGCTGGTGATCCACTGACAGACAGAGGTGGGCACGGAGAGCTGAGTTAGTTTGGGCTGGAGGAGTGATAGGATGATGGTGTTAAAAGCAGAGCTGAAGTCCACAAACAGGATCCTCACACAAGTCCCTGGTCTGTCCAGATGCTGGAGAACATAATGCAGTCCCATATTGACTGCATCATCCACAGACCTGTTTGCTCGGTAAGCAAACTGCAGGGGGTCCAGTAAGGGTCCAGTGATGTCCTTCAGATAAGCCAGAACCTGTGATCTGTGTGAAGATGGGGGCCAGCTGGTCAGCGCAGGTTTTGAGACAGGCTGGTGAAACGCTGTCTGGGCCTGGTGCCTTTCTTCTCTTGTTCTTTCTGAAGACCTGGCGCACATCATCTTCACTGAACAGAATTGCAGGTGTGGGGGAGAGGGGGGTTGTTGGAGGTGTTAATGGAGTTTTTTCAAACCTGCAATAAAACTCATTCAGATCGTCTGCCAGTCGTTGATTCTCCACAGAGCTGGGGGATGGTGTCTTGTAGTTGGTGATGTCTTTCAGACCTTTCCACACTGAAGCTGTGTCATTAGAAGAGAACTGATTCCGAAGTTTATCAGAATAATTCCTCTTTGCCACTCTGATCTCCTTTTCCAGTGTGTATTTGGCCTGTTTGTACAAGACTCTGTCCACTTTTCTGCGAGCATCTTCTTTGGCCTGACGGAGCTGGCTGAGTTTTGCAGTGAACCAGGGTTTGTTGTTGTTGTAAGATAAATGAGTCTTTGTAGGAATGCACAGATCCTCACAGAAACTAATATATGATGTAACAGTCTCTGTGAGCTCGTCCAGATCGCTGGCAGCAGCTTCAAAAACACTCCAATCAGTCCATTCGAAACAGGCTTGTAAAGCCCGCTCTGTTTCGGTGGTCCATCTCTTTACAGTCTTTGCTACAGGTTTAGCTGATTTCAGTTTCTGCCTGTAGGTTGGTATGAGATGAACTAAACAGTGATCAGAGAGCCCCAAAGCTGCCCGTGGGACAGAGTGATATGTATCCTTTATTGCTGTGTATCAATGGTCGAGTATATTACTGTCTCTGGTGGGACAAGTAACATGCTGTCTGTATTTGGGCAGTTCACGTGAGAGAATCACTTTATTAAAGTCCCCAAGAATGATTAGAACAGAGTCCGGGTGTTGTTGCTTGCTCTCTGTGATCATATCAGCGAGTAACTGTAAAGCCGAGCTCACGTGCACTTGCGGAGGAATGTAGATGCTCACCAGAATGAACGAGCAAAACTCTCGCGGCGAATAGAACGGTTTGCAGTTAATGAAGAGTGTTTCAAGATCTGGACAGCACATCTTCTTTAACACAGTTACATCTGAACACCACCTTTCGTTGATGTAAAAGCACGTCCCGCCGCCACCCGATTTCCCCGTTGATTCTGAGTCGCGATCTGATCTAAACATCTGAAAGCCCAGCAGACTTAACACGCTGTCCGGAATGGCATCGTTCAGCCAGGTTTCCATGAAGCACAGAGCAGCCGAGTCCGATTTGTCCAGGAGAGCAGAAGGAGTTCATCTGTTTTGTTGGGCAGAGAGCGGAGATTCGCCAGATGGATGCTAGGCAGCGGCGTTCTTAATCCGTGTTGTCTGAGCTTCACGAGGGTGCCGGCGCGCTTTCCCCGTCTGCGCGTCCTGAAGCGTCTAAACAGCGCTGCCGCTCCGCCGACTACAACATTCAACAAAACGTCTGAATAATCGAAATCCAGTAAAATATTTTGTGGTGTGTACTGCCGAATGTTCAGCAGTTCATCCCTGGTAAAACTGATGGTGTTTGAAAAACAGAAAACAGGAAAAACTAACAAAAACAGAACAAACACTGAAGAGCTAAGCACTGTGGCTGCCATGCGTGGCGCCATCTTGATCTTACTTGATCTTATCAATATCTTGAAATAACGAGATATTATGTCGTAATAAGGACTTATGTCGAAATAATGACTTAATATCTTGAAATAACGAGATATTAAGTTGTAATAACGACTGTAGCGAAAATTAACTCAAAGGGGAAATATTAATAATTATTCATAACTCATTATGATTATTAATTATGATTAATTATGAATATGCAAATACGTTAATCAGATTACCTGGACGTAGCTACATTAAAATTAACATTACAATCAGTTAACCTGTTCGTCCAGTGAACGCTCAGTGTTGATTGTTTATTAATTCTAAGAAATGTCAATTTCCAAGTTATGGAAAAATAATATTTCTTATTGTACTGTACTACTCACGTAGTCCGGATCTATCACTTAAGAGGCAATTCATTAGCAGACGGAGTCAGAACCAAACGTGTATTGTGCACAATCTTTATTAACTAACTCACAAACACATAACTAAACTAACAAACACATAACATAACATACATAAAGGGTCACACACACACACACACACACACACACACATACACGCAAGTCAGAATGAGTAATGATAGTGTTGAACCGGAAGAGATGCTGTTACTAGAGCTACATGAAATGTCAAAGGCAATCTGGAAAGGACTCATCAGTTTCTTTTAGCAATAGCAAAGGTAAAGTCTTTACAAATCAATACTAAATCGCTGTTTAGCATTAAAATGTACGATACTTGCAAGATGCCTTTAGGCTGAAGAGCGTCGGATCTGCAGGTTGAGGATAACTCTTGAAGTTATCATCTGAAGTTGTTGCCAGTCTGTTGGGTGATGAGCACATGGCTGGGTGTTGTAGGCCAGGGGCCTACCAGCCTTGCGGCCGGGCCTAGAGAGGCCGCCCGCAAGGAGATTTGTTCGGTCCAGAAGCAAGGAAGAAGAAGAGAGGGAGTGGCACTGTTCGCTGGTTTTTAACCTCTGGTCAAAGTCACACCTCTCAGTTGTTGACCGGACCAATGAAGATGTTGTAATTCTGGGTGGCAACACCCCTCCTGTCAGGGCTTTTACAACCCAGAAAGATTAACAAGCTGAGTTCTTGAATCAGAACTATTAAGTATTCTTTTAATACTGATGTGTTGCACAGGTATGGATGTACCGCATACACAAACATTTAGATCTTCCTGCTACGAACGTATAGACACTAAACATGGCATGATTGAAGTTACCGTGCAGGTCATAACATTTAACAATCATCAAACATGTAAATACAATGAGTACAATACAACATCAGTAATAATGGATACCATTTCCTGAGAAGGAATCATTTATAGCACAGTCTGTCTATACATTAATGCCATAGAGTCTGTGTTCTGTGTGGAAAATGCAGGGAAGATGCAGATTTTCTGTGTCTCTACTCTGTTCTCCATGCGGCAACCACATTCCTCAGCGCAATAAACTTGTAACTGAAAACTTCCCGGGGGATGGGGACAGACTCCAGAGTGAGCTTAAAACTATTGGTTAACTAACCAATAATTGTGTCTGATTTGCCTCAGTCATTACATAATTCCCCCCCTTTCGCTCGTTGTTGTCTCTCTTATGGCAACAGTGAGCGACATTGAAGGTGCAGAAAGATCAGACACATCACTGACACACAAGGTTGGAAGGCTGTGATGGGCCCTGGTTGTATGTGTCTCCTGGAGTGGTGGTCGTTGATGCAGACCGTGGGCAAGCTAAGTTCTCTGAGCTGGTGCTGCAGGAATCAACGCATCCAGTGCCTTGACGGTGTGTCACCTGTCACCCTAAAGTCAGTTAGTGCGGGCGAGACGTTTGCTGGTGGCAAGGTTCAGGGCTTTGAGCTTGCTCAGCAGGTGTCGAGGTTGCAGGTGCCCTGACAGTGTCACCTGTCATTCGGACACCCATGAAGCAGGTGGTTGCAGGAAGAGTTTATGAGATTTGTAGTGTGAAGAGTGTTTCAGACTGACCTAGGGTTGATGACAGAAGCATTTGTTATCTCTGCTCTCAGTCCAAAGGAGTCTGAAGTTTGCTGTGTCCCTCTGCTCTGGTGGCGGCGCCGACTTGAGCAGGTCTGAGTTGTCTTGTGTGAGTGGTCAGAAGCTTGTGCTTCTGAGTACTTCTCAAGTAAGTACTGTTCATGGGGCTCCTTACTAGCGTTAGAAGCTCCTACAGGTTCGATGCAGGCATGTCCAGTCACCCTTGTGCTACCTGCTGTTGGAGATCATGCGGTGTCTGCAGGAAGAGGATGTTTCCATCCATGGCTTCTCCCTGTGGTAGGTCTGGTGCCTGGGTCTGTCTGAATTAATCCTTCTCCTTCTGTAGCTTTAGAGGATTTCAGGAAATTGGCTGATGAGGTGTCAAGCAGAAGGCTTTGGCTCCCCTCTCTGTACCTCTGTGCTTGGCTGGGGGAGGTTCTTCTGCTGCAGGCAAGAGAGTCTCAGTTCTCTTTGGGCCATGTCAAGTTCATCTTTGGTGTTGTCCAGCTGCTGGGTCAGAGCTTCAGTCCCAGGTCTGGACACATCCAGAGGACGTTCACAGGTCCTGATCCTGTCATCTTTGTCCTAGAGTTCAGAATTTGCTATTTTTAACAGTGACTATTTGTGACAGAGTTCTTTTACCAAATCCTCTCTGGCTGCCTTTTCCAGCTGCTCTCGTTGTCAGAGCCTTTGAGGTTTTGTGGATTTTCTTCTGTGCCTCTATTCTGTCAGGGTCTGTCCTGAGCCTCCATCTCTAGCTGGTCTATGTGGCTTTTAGCATGCATTAGCTCCTTGTGAGTCTCTGTGATCTGGAGTTGGAGGGTGTTCACCTCCTGTTTCAAACCAGTGAGGTTGTGGGCCAGGAAGAAGTTGACTTCAGTCAGATCATCGTGATCATACCCCTGGTTTGAGTCATCTGCCTTTACTTCTCTTCCATCTTTGTCCAGTTGCTTTTGGCTCTGATGCTGTAAGGGATCAGCAGCCCTGGTTAGGAGGGTGTTCCTCACCACACCTAGCCAGTCCTTTCGGTCTGCCATCTGGGCAGTTAGGCTGAGCATCTGCAACCTTTAGGCACGCTTGTGGTGAGAGTAAGGGCAAGAGACTACTGCACGATCAAACAGAATTTAGGGCTAAAGGCACAGTGAGCAGCCAGGTGCATAAAGCTAGGTTTAATAAATGACTTAAGATGGTTCTTAATGTCAAATTATTTATCAGAACGTACTGATGGCTCACAACGGGCTCGACCTCTGAACGAATGGAAGAGAGAAAGGGAGAGGAGGAGGAGAGCTTCCCATTCGATTGTGTTCATTAGTGGTGCTCAAAATTATGCCATAGCAATCGTTCAGATTACTTTTGTAACTGGCTCATAAAATTGAAACAACTGTTGTAAATTAACAAAATCAAGAAGGAAAGTATGTCTAGTTGCTTGTGGTTATATTGGGAAATTAAACCACACAAGAAAAAAAGGAAGATGTAAGTAAATCACAAAGATGAAAGAAATAATACTAGTAAAAATTAATAGCTGACTGCTATTATAATTAAAATCAATAAAAAGATTTAAAGAAGTGACTAAAACAGCAGAATGGGTTTAGATCAGTTCACACTGCACACACACAAGCTGTAGTTAAAGGCTTCACATAAATGATGCTAACCGTTAGCTTAGCCTGAGCGGAAGGGTTGCTAGGTGGGGTTAGCTTAGCCACCTAGCCTGGTTTGTTTACACCATGGCATCACAAGGTGATGAGTTAGCACTTCCTGTGACAAGTCGTTGTCATGGGAACCAATGCACACCACAGCAATTCAAACAGTTCATGAAGACGGTCTGCTCATTTCAAACTAGTTACGTACAGAATTAAAATGTGACGCTTATACTTTCAGATTTTCAAAAACTTGATATTTCATTTAGTAAAATGCAAATATGTTTTGGCATTTGCAAATTTTACTCATGTAAACTCTTCTCTCTACTTTAAACAACGTCTTGTACTTGTTTAAAGGGGAATTACACAGTTTGCTGTAAGTCCAAGCTTGTTTAAGCATATATAGTTAAGTCCGTCTTGTGCAGGTATACTGATATTCCTTTCAGCGAGTGAAACACAGTTTTGGTCAAGAGGTAGATATGCTTGTAGATGCAGCCAAAGTTTAGATGAATGACATCAATCTTAACTATAAAAGGGGAGCATTACCCAAATCTACATTTATATAACGCTGTACTGAGATTCATTCATCAGAAACAGGTTAAGCAATACTGCAATTGGTATTTCTCCAACCAAAGCAGAATAATCAATTCTGGTACAGTTTACATGCCGCTGAGTTGAGATTCCTTCGTCAACATAGGCTTACGCTCTAATACTGAGATTAGGATTTCTTCGCTAAAATCAGATTAACTTTACGCTGATACCATTTGAACATATGCTAAAATGTCTTAAGACTCTTTCTGTTACGGCAGAGGTGTCACTTCAAGCTATAGTTTTATCTGCATCTAACAAGCCAGCACCATCAATCTACATGCGAATCAACGTTGTCAAACGTCATGTCGGAATTATCAATTATTAAACACACTTGGACGATGGTTTAAGCGAGTGGCGTTAGGCCATGCTGGCTTAACCGGCTCAACCTAGTGTCATATTTCAAAATAGCTCGTCGTGGATAGTCATGAGCATTTGAGATTTACACATTCACACAAGGTTTCCTTCCACTCCTACTGCAGACTCCTGCATTTCTGCGAACACACATTTTCATCTACTTTAAAAGCTTTATGCCCTATGCTGCCTAGGAACCTTTGTAGAAGCTATGGGTAAAGCACTGCGTTTGCAGTTCAAAGTCATTGGGGTCTTGAGAACCCCCTGCTGAGGGGCCTTGTGTGTTACAGGCCTTCTGTGTCAGGTCACATGAGTGGCACTGTGTGAGGGCAGGTTGTGCTGTCCAAAGGGGTGACTAGCTGTTGTAGGAGGCAAAGGTCCTGTTGGTGTCCTCCATTCATTCCAGGTTTGTCTGAGTCGGTGGCAGTAACCTTGGGACTTTCAGATCTGCCCTGCTTGGTGTCGGGGGCAGCACTCAATCTGCATTCAGGCTTCTGGGTCTGAGAAATCCTTTATGCAGACTGGCTTCAGCTGCTTATAGTCTAATTGGAGTTTTTCTGGCTGTTAAGTCAAAACTCATAGTGAATCTGGTGGGGTGTGATCCAGAACAGAGAGCCTGTCTTGGTGGATCACACCAGTCAGGGACTTTGGAACGAAAGAGAATGTCTATTATGTTGGCATTGGTGCTGTGGTCTCCTAAGCTGCAGGCTCTGGCCCCTCCCCCCTTTGTGAAGGGTTGGGGGAGCTCTCGCTGCTGCTGCTGCAAAGTCCATCAGGTTGCAAGTTCCTTGTGTGGTCCATTCTTAGTTGTTCGGGCTGTTTCAGTTCTTTTCGGACCACAATGTGTTTGTTTCTCACGCTGCTGAATTGTGGAGTCAGTGTTTGACTTTCAGTTCTGCATGCGGGTGGCCTTCAAGGGCCTTAGCTTTAGTGTCTCTTTAAATTCAAACCTTACGTTCCTTACGTTCTTTAACTGGCAAAGTTCAACAGCTGTCAGAGCCTCCTGAGGACTGGTGACCTCCCTCAATTGCTCTGCTCTGTCATGGTTCTTGCATCTGTCCTGTGTCTTCTCATGCTGAGTGGGTTGGTTCTCTGTGGAACTCAGTGACTTGCAGCGTTCGTTCAATTACCTCCTGTTGGAAGCCCGTATGAGCATGGGCTAAGGAGAGGATGAAGCTCTTATTGGCTCAGGTCAGGTGTCACGTGTGTGCTGGTGCTGCCGATCTCGCTGTCCCTTACTCTGCGGTTGCAGGTTGTTGACTGCTTTAGCTGAAGGGCAACCATCACATTGTTCCGCTGGGTCTCCAGGGGGTCCTGGATGGCAGGGCTGGATGTACTGGGCAGACAGGCACACATTAATGGGGACAGGAGAGAAAGAGATAGCACAGGCAAATGCAAGTTCGTACAGCTATGTGGGCCGTATAGGGAGTGACTAGCTGAAGTGGGGGAAGCCAGCATGAGACTAAGGTGTTTAACTATCTTGGATGACAGCTGTAAGCTGTGTTGACTGATGACGGGGCTGGTACACGTCATTAAACTATTACTCAGAGTACAGATGATTCCTTTCCAGAAATTATCACCATAAGGTAAAAGAATAGAACAAACTGGTAGAGGGAGAGAGAGAAAAAAAATGAAATAAGAAAAGGGAAAGGAAGGAAAGAGGTTTTTTTACCCATTTAGTCTTGCTAGGAGATATGGTTAAGCAGGTGTCACTGGTTCAAGTGATGACCTAATCTCTAGACTAACAGAGAAAGACCAGATGCCTTGAGGTCAAAAGGAGAAGAAACAACTGGAAGAGTTTCTAGTCCTTTCCGGAGCCCCAAGTGCACTGGACGGTGGCCGTACTTCATGTACTCAGCACTAAGGAGTGAGGAGGGGGAGCTGAGAGATAGGTGTTAGCGTAGTAATAACCTATAACTCATTATGCCTCATTAAGGAAACAACAGTTTCTAGAACTACTGTAATCCTATAGAAAAAGGGAAGAGGGTGATAGTAGAATAACACAAAAAATAAATAAATAAAATAAAATAAAAACAGAAGGTCCCTTTAGACCTAGGGAATGTGAATACCCAGGTTGATTTAATTAAATGCTAAGTTTAATTAAATCCAACTTGGCCAAACAGAGATATAGAAAGAAAGTGAAGGAAATAAAATGACACATAGAGGAGGAATGAAGTTGAACAAAATAAAATTAGAATTTCCTAGTAGTGTTACAGATCCCTTGTTCCCCTGGACTCCATATCCCATGATCCTCCTGTTCTCCTCACCTGCACTCACTTCCCTCGTCAGCTCCTCATCATCACAGATCACCTGCACCTGGACTCTATTGTCTGCACTCCCATATATTGCACTCACTCCCTTCACTCCTCGTCCGTTCTCTGTTTATGTTAAGTGTATGTTTGGTGATTCCCTGCTGTTGTTTATTAAAAGTTCTATGTTATTGTGGAAATCCGTATCTGCCTCATCTCTACACCACCATACCGTAACAGAAGAACGGACCAATACCGACCGGATTTTCCACAGGAAAAAAAAATGGAGACTTTCATCGGCTCCCAGGCTCCAACTTCTCCCTCACCTAGCACTCCTCTGACTGCTGGCGAACGCCTCATCGGGCTTCTACAGGTGGGTCGTTCGCTGGAAAGGTATGTGGAGGAGTTCGTTGAGCTCGCTTATGTGTCTGACTGGCCTGAAGCAGTTTTGATCTCCCTGTTTCTGGATGGACTAGATGATGACACCATCCGTTTTAGTGAACCCGATTATCGTTTCTCCTTAAGCGAAACCATAAATTCCATTTTATGGTTAAATGATTCCAAATTTATCGTTGATTGGGTTCAGGATGGGTGTCTGTCTCTAGTCCATCCAGAGACACGGTTGGCCGGGCCAGTCAGTCAACCTCCGGCTTCCTCCGCATACCCCTCCAGCGAACTCCCTGCCTGCCCCACACGGAACCCACAATCCTCAACTGGGTCCCGTAAGCGGAGGAGGAGGAAGCAAGCCGCTCCAGTATCTCCAGAGCCCGCTCCAGTGTCTCCAGAGCCCGCTCCAGTGTCTCCAGAGCCCGCTCCAGTGTCTCCAGAGCCCGCTCCAGTGTCTCCAGAGCCCGCTCCAGTGTCTCCAGAGCCCGCTCCAGTCTCTCCAGAGCCCGCTCCAGTCTCTCCAGAGCCCGCTCCAGTCTCTCCAGAGCCCGCTCCAGTCTCTCCAGAGCCCGCTCCAGTCCCCACAGAGCCAGCTCCAGTGCCTGTGGGGATTTTAATTGTATTTGAGGGGATGAACGAGCCCGCTCCAGCCCTTTCCGAGCCTGCAGCTCCAACCCTGTGCGAGCCACCAAGTGAGGTGGCCTGGCTTATAGACTTTTGGACAGAGCCAAGCGCTCCAGTCTCCGCCGAGCAAGCCGCTCCAGTCTCCGCCGAGCAAGCCGCTCCAGTCTCCGCCGAGCAAGCCGCTCCAGTCTCCGCCGAGCAAGCCGCTCCAGTCTCCGCCGAGCAAGCCGCTCCAGTCTCCGCCGAGCTAGCCGCTCCAGTCTCCGCCGAGCAAGCCGCTCCAGTCTCCGCCGAGCAAGCCGCTCCAGTCTCCGCCGAGCAAGCCGCTCCAGTCTCCGCCGAGCAAGCAGCGCCAGTCTCCGCCGAGCCCTCAGCTCCAGCCGCCGCCGAGCCCTCAGCTCCAGCCGCCGCCGAGCCCTCAGCTCCAGCCGCCGCCGAGCCAGCCGCTCCTACTATGAACTGTGTGTTTGTATCCTCCAACCCAAAGACTGTCTTCCCTCCCTGCCTCCCTCTCCCGCCTCCTTCCATTTGTCTCTACACGTCACCTCCACCTCAAGCCCCCTCGCCCAGATCTCCACCTCAGACCTCTGGGCGATTACCTTCACCCTGGCTCCAACCTCCCTCGTCTCCACCGTTGTCCATCAGTCCTCCAGCCTCACAAGTCTCCATCCTGCCCCCGTTCACACCTTGGTCCCTCGTCAGCCTGCCCTCCCCTCTGGACTGCACTCCTCCGTCTCCGCTCCGTCCCTCCGTCCCTCGTTTCCAGTTGGCTTCCTCACTCCCCCTGGTGTTCACTCTGTTGTCTGTCGTCTGTGTTCAACTGCGGCCTTCTGGAGCCCCGGCTGCGCTTCGGTCGGCAGAGCCTTGGGTTCTGCCATCTCCCGTCGGTCCTTCAGCGCCGACTGGGCTTGACGGCATGAAGCCTTCGGTCCCTGACCCGCCATGGCGGCCCGCTGCACCTGACCCGCCATGTCTGCCCGCTGCACCTGACCCACCATGTCTGCCCGCTACATGTCTGCCCGCTGCACCTGACCCGCCATGTCTGCCCGCTGCACCTGACCCGCCATGGCTGCCTTCGGCTCCTGACCCGCCATGGTTGCCCACGGCTCCTGACCCGCCATGGCTGCCTTCGGCTCCTGACCCGCCATGGCTTTTGAGCCTGCCCTGGAGACCTCCACTCCAGTCTACTCCTCCCCCTGCTTCGGTTTGAGGTCTCCAGGGCGCCCGCCCCCCTCCCGGTTGTTACATCTACGGCGCGAGGACGCACCTACCGGGAGGGGGAGGTACTGTTACAGATCCCTTGTTCCCCTGGACTCCATATCCCATGATCCTCCTGTTCTCCTCACCTGCACTCACTTCCCTCGTCAGCTCCTCATCATCACAGATCACCTGCACCTGGACTCTATTGTCTGCACTCCCATATATTGCACTCACTCCCTTCACTCCTCGTCCGTTCTCTGTTTATGTTAAGTGTATGTTTGGTGATTCCCTGCTGTTGTTTATTAAAAGTTCTATGTTATTGTGGAAATCCGTATCTGCCTCATCTCTACACCACCATACCGTAACAAGTAGATTTAGAAATCTAAAAGGAAAGTTAAACAGACAAAATTGATTTAATTAAATTTTCAAATTTTAACCAAATTCAACTTGGCTGCATAGGGATAGTCAGGTGAACAAAGTATTAGCATGAAGTAGAGATAGGCAACTAAACAAATTGATTTAATTAAATTTAAAATTTAATTTAAATTCAACTTGACTGAATAGATGTACTCAGACTTGACAACGTGAGTGACGCCACATACGCACACACACGCGCACACATACAAACGGTTTAAACCAGAGATGGGTGCCTTTTGAGGCGTGCCTTGTGAAGCTTTGGAACTCAAATGAATCGTTTGTGTTGCATCAGTGATTCGGAGCGTGTGTCAAACTGCCACAGTCACGTGATTTCAGTAAACAAGGCTTTGTGATGCGTCCTAGCAGTTTCAAAGTGTTTCAATAAGCGCTACAGTTTACTGAAATATCATGTCTTGACAGAAACCTCAGGTTTAAGGATATTAGATGATTCATTGATCACATTTAATTGATAACATTTGTGGATGGTTTATTAAAGATGTCTCATATTCGCTATTCATATTCATGTGTCTCTAGTATTCACTACGCTTACTGTTCTGACTCGCAAAGGGGCGCTTTGAGCGGTTCGAACAGTGAATCGCTTGTGACGCAATTGATTCATTTGATTCGGAGCTTCACAATGCATTGTGTTCCCATCAGCGGTTCAAATCAAAATCCCTCCTAAAGGGAATCCCAAAGTCTATAAAGTCTTTGGCTTAAATGCTTCATGCTTGCACATGTCTAGGTGCTAGCAGGGTGCTAGCAGCTTTTAGTCGAGGTAAAGGGTTTTAACTCGTAGGGTATATGCGTAGGGTTTCTATAGAGCTAGATTCGGCTACGCGTGATTCGTTGTTTGCACAACAGTCTGTGATGTGGGTGTGCTGCTATCAGACTTTCAGAGGTGTCTGCTCTACACGCTCTGTTGTCATGCGTTGCCAGGAGACCAATGCCAGCCCGCAACACGATCAGAATGGAGCAGAATTCTAACCGCGTTGCAAGCCCGCATTAAGAACTCCAGTGTGGTCACGCATAACTCACAAATCACAACAGCACATCACTTCACAGACAGTGGTGATTGCTAGTTAGCTACGCTAGAATTTACACCACAGGTTCGTTGCGTGTGTTTCATATGTGCGGTCCCGCGCATGAATATGAATACAGTGACGGAACGAACAGTAAAAAGGCCTTTAATCGGTGACTGGGGAGTCTCGCCCAGAACACCATTACAAACGCTGTAGTGAGATTTCTTCGTCACACAGGTAAATTTATGCTGCTTAATCTGGAATTCCGTCATCAGAAAAAGGCTTATGCATTTACAGCTGAAAGTGGGGATTTCTTTGCCCAGATTCAGGTTAGTTTATTTGTTCGTGCTGCTAATCTGAGATTCCATCGTCAGAAAGACGTATGCATTTAAAGCTGAAAGTGGGGGTTTCTACGCCCAAATTCAGGTTAATTACTTTCGATACCCTTTTGTACGCGCTACTAATCTGCGATTCCGTCGTCAGAAAAGTTTTACGCTCATTTAGCAACTGAAATTATGATTTCTTTGATAATTTCAGGTTAGCTTCTTCATACAATTTAAACATGCCTTATAGCATCGAGGAACGTTCTGCCGTTCAAGAGAATGTGCATTGAAGCCCCCAGTTTGTGCATGTATAAGATGTTAACAAAAATTATGCCAAAACACATGATTGATTACTGGTCCATCTGCAAACAATTGCTTAAAATGATGCCCGCATTCTCCACCAAAATGTAGCGAAAATTAACTCAAAGGGGAAATATTAATAATTATTCATAACTCATTATGATTATTAATTATGATTAATTATGAATATGCAAATCCGTTAATCAGATTAACTGGACGTAGCTACATTAAAATTAACATTACAATCAGTTAACCTGTTCGTCCAGTGAACGCTCAGTGTTGATTGTTTATTAATTCTAAGAAATGTCAATTTCCAAGTTATGGAAAAATAATATTTCTTATTGTACTGTACTACTCACGTAGTCCGGATCTATCACTTAAGAGGCAATTCATTAGCAGACGGAGTCAGAACCAAACGTGTATTGTGCACAATCTTTATTAACTAACTCACAAACACATAACTAAACTAACAAACACATAACATAACATACATAAAGGGTCACACACACACACACGCAAGTCAGAATGAGTAATGATAGTGTTGAACCGGAAGAGATGCTGTTACTAGAGCTACATGAAATGTCAAAGGCAATCTGGAAAGGACTCATCAGTTTCTTTTAGCAATAGCAAAGGTAAAGTCTTTACAAATCAATACTAAATCGCTGTTTAGCATTAAAATGTACGATACTTGCAAGATGCCTTTAGGCTGAAGAGCGTCGGATCTGCAGGTTGAGGATAACTCTTGAAGTTATCATCTGAAGTTGTTGCCAGTCTGTTGGGTGATGAGCACATGGCTGGGTGTTGTAGGCCAGGGGCCTACCAGCCTTGCGGCCGGGCCTAGAGAGGCCGCCCGCAAGGAGATTTGTTCGGTCCAGAAGCAAGGAAGAAGAAGAGAGGGAGTGGCACTGTTCGCTGGTTTTTAACCTCTGGTCAAAGTCACACCTCTCAGTTGTTGACCGGACCAATGAAGATGTTGTAATTCTGGGTGGCAATACCCCTCCTGTCAGGGCTTTTACAACCCAGAAAGATTAACAAGCTGAGTTCTTGAATCAGAACTATTAAGTATTCTTTTAATACTGATGTGTTGCACAGGTATGGATGTACCGCATACACAAACATTTAGATCTTCCCGCTACGAACGTATAGACACTAAACATGGCATGATTGAAGTTACCGTGCAGGTCATAACATTTAACAATCATCAAACATGTAAATACAATGAGTACAATACAACATCAGTAATAATGGATACCATTTCCTGAGAAGGAATCATTTATAGCACAGTCTGTCTATACATTAATGCCATAGAGTCTGTGTTCTGTGTGGAAAATGCAGGGAAGATGCAGATTTTCTGTGTCTCTACTCTGTTCTCCATGCGGCAACCACATTCCTCAGCGCAATAAACTTGTAACTGAAAACTTCCCGGGGGATGGGGACAGACTCCAGAGTGAGCTTAAAACTATTGGTTAACTAACCAATAATTGTGTCTGATTTGCCTCAGTCATTACACGACTTATGTTGAAATAACGACTTAATATCTTGAAATAATGAGATATTATGTCGTAATAAGGACTTATGTCGAAATAATGACTTAATATCTTGAAATAACGAGATATTAAGTTGTAATAACGACTTATGTTGAAATAACAACTTAATATCTTGAAATAACGAGATATTATGGTGTGAACAACATTCAAGATGGCATTCCAGGGACCAGTTTACGACAGGGCCCCTCTCTAACTGCTGGTGTGTAGGAAGATGTGCCACACCGTGATTGGATCTTTGGTGAATGAACATAAACAAATGTTCAGCAACATCAGATAAGATGTTGGGACAACTATCAGACATCTCTTCCAGAGCAGGAAGGGGGACCTTCTGCACCCACCAAAACCAAGGAGAGGACTTCTCATTGGACGACACATTGACTCTAACCACCAAACTCATTCCTAAGATTTAGGCAAGGACTACCATAAAAATTCCTTCAGGACCTCCTGGATGGAGCAGCAGTGACTGAAATAAAGAGATGCCACAGAGATCTATCTAAATCTATTCATACCTATGTTTGGAGGCCTTAATTTGATCTAAACTGCATCACATCCACTCCATCTTCATTCAAAGCACAGCTTATGTTAATGGTTACTGACTGTTAAAACAGGTCATGGGAAAGACCTGTTAACAGATAAACAAATGCATGGACGATGATTTAACCATTTTATATCGTGTTTGGTGTCTGTCTGTTCCCTGAGTTCCACACTAGGGTGGGCAACACCGGGACTGCTTCAGATAACAGTGGCCAATCACACTCCAGGATCAGCAAGGCGCCAAATTTCAATCTCCTCCTCATCAGAAAGGGATAAATATGTCCCCCGGGTAGACACACTCTTGTTCTGCGTTTCCAGCTTGACGGGGAAGGAGACATTAACAGACACTCCACGTCCTGAGTTTCTGACCTGACGAGGAAAGAGACTACAAGACGGTTAAGGTGAAGCTTTCACGAGCAAAACCTTTTACATTGCTTCCAGCTGCACTCGAGCTGCAAAAAAGGCCCCAGCATTGAGGGACTTCATCTGACCCTTACGGCTCCTACAGCAGTGCAGCCCAGTCCGCAAAGGACCTCTGCATTGGCAGACATTGGTGGTACCACATGGCTCCTCCGCAACGCAGCCAGTCTGCAAAGGAAACTGTGAAGATTCATATGACCCAGCTGCCCAGTCCATCCTAAAGGACCCTCTTGGCACAACCGAAGTTCAGCATCCTCCAGCCCAGCGTGGCATGACTACTGGATCGCAACTCCGCGCCCTCCCACTGCACGCAGCCTGCATCATCAGTGGAAGACGTCTCTGCTACTGGATTGATCACCCGACTGTTTGGAACGTAAATATAAACTTACCAAACCTCTTTTCTAGAGACCTTGGCATTAGTTTATACATGTAGCATATGTTTTTCTAACCTGTTTAGATAACAGTTACTTGAGGTCAGCTTGTTACAAATAATAGGGATATTATTTGTTGAATGATAAATAAGCAATTATTTATCACCTCTTTACCAGAGCCATTAGGTGGCTTCCATAAGAAGCATTCCCATACGATTATCTTCCATCCTACATTCAGTTCAACAGCATTTCATTTATCCATTCTGTGTTCACTTCATTTATTTGTTTCTTTGATTTAATGCAATATTCTCCTTTGATTATTATTTTACTATCTTTTAGAAGTGCATATTCATTATTAATCGTTGTGGTATTTACTCTTGCATGTCTATTGTTAATAAATTTCATTGATTTTATTATAACTGTGTCTTCCTTGTGTTGATGATCAAAGACTCTACTAGTTGACCAGACTCTCACAAATCCTTCAGATAAATCAGTTGACTGACTTCCTCCATTTTATATTAATTCTGAATTATTGAACAGCTCTTTTGGAGTGTTCTTAAATTGTTAAGATAGTATTCTTAAGTGGTGCCCCATATTTCAAAAGGGGGATACACTCATAACCACACCTTAAGTGAGACGTGATCAAAAATCACTACATCACCGGTGAATGGAGTAAAAATCACTACAATTATGTCGTAATAATGACTTATTATGTTGAAATAACAACTTAATATCTTGAAATAACGAGATATTATGTTGAAATAACGACTTAATATCTTGAAATAACGAGATAAGTTTTCGGTTTTTTTTCCCTCTCCACCAAGTTTTTTTTTTTTTTTTTTTTTTTTTTTTTTTTCACCATGCGGTTCAGGGCTTCCGTTAACCCCTGCATCAAAATTATTGAAAAATAAAACATTACGTAAATAAAACAAAAAAATAAAACAGTACGTATGGTAAACAATACTTTTAAGTACAGTAGTACATTAAATAAATCATTAAATAAAACTAAAAAAAAAAAACAGTTTATTTTGTGAGGTAATCGGTGTCTACAATAATTTTGAGTACTCTGAACTTAGGTTTTACAGTGTAGCTTTCCAACACTGACAATGAATTGTTTTATGTTAATATAAAGGGAGTCCTAAAAAGTAGAATTTTCTCTTTTCCCTTTTAGTCACTGATAGGGAACTGTGTGTCAAGGTAAATAAATTATAAAATGTGCTTGACTGGAGTCCAAGAAACCACACATTTGGTCTCATCCATAATGTAGTGCATCTTTTAATAAAACATTCTGCAGCTGGTCTTTGATCAAACTTCCTCCAGGGCAGTCTTAGTTCAAACACACTAAATCTGCAGCTAATTAGCATGCCAGAAAGACAAGCAAGTTATGAAAAAAATTCTGAGGAAATGACAAAGTAAATGTGTGCAGAAAACCTAAGAATATGCTCTGAAGCTGTGAAAGGCAAAACAAGGCATTTTTATCAGGTTTGTACTAAGCAGAATATAGTAGAAGAGTGATATTAAAAGACCAAAATCAGTATACACCTTATAGACAATGCATACTATATACAGGCACCCTAGAATATTCTATAAATCTAGAATATACTTTCTGAGTGTTTTTCCATAGAAAAACATTATAAAGAATATGCTTAACCAGTTGGCTCGTTGCATTCATATTATGTGCTATATAAACTAATCTGGCATGACATTATGACCAACTTCCTAATATTGTGTTGGTCCACCTTTTGCTGCCAAAACAGCCCTGATCCGTCGAAGCATGGACTCCACTAGACCCTTGAAGATGTGCTGTGGTATCTGGCACCAAGATGTTAGGAGCAGATTCTTTAAGTCCTATAGTCAAGTCAAGTCAAGTCAAGTCAAGTCACATTTATTTATATAGCGCTTTTTACAATGCAGATTGTGTCAAAGCAGCTTTACAGTGATATAGAAATGGTATATAATTTTGGCTGCAAAACTTGGAGCTAGGTAAAAACTTGGAGCTAGGTAGCCAAATGATTGAGTGGGTCAACAACTTTAAGTACCTGGGATCAATGGTCAAGTCGAGCGAAACCGACATCAGCACAAGATCCGTCTCAAAACAAACATTTTCCAAGCAGGATGCCTATCAATACTTCTGTAAAGCTGGATTATAACAGAGAAGCTCAAACAAAGCCTCAACAGTTTTGCCACCAACGCAGTGATATACCAAACGATCAATATTGACCCGCTAGACCTCGGAGGCAACTTAGATATGTCGGTCATTGTCTGCGCAAACCAGAGTTCAAGCTGATCAACAAGTATGTTCTCTACCAACCAATCGAAAGACACGGGTGAAGAAAGCATGGTGAACCAAAACTTCTCTACCCACAGTACATAGGCAAATTGATCAACAGTGAGATACCACCATCAGTTGACGAAATGAGAACAGCAGCAAGAAACAGAACGGAATGGAAAAAGATTGTTGACACCTGCAAACCACAAATATTTGCAGCTGACTGATGATGATGATGATGATGATGATGATGAGGTATTATCAACTGGCCTGAACGGAACAACCACCCAGTAGACCGTTACAGTAATCTAGCCTTGAGGTCATGAACGCATGAACTAATTGTTCTGCATTTGTCATTGAGACCATATGTCGTAGTTTAGATATATTTTTAAGATGGAAGAATGCGGTTTTACAGATGCTAGAAACATGGCTTTCAAATGAAAGATTGGTATCAAAGAGCACACCCAGGTTCCTAACTGACGACAAAGACTTAACAGAGCAGCCATCAAGTGTTAGACAGTATTCTAGGTCATTACGTGAAGACATGAAGAAATATAGAGCTGAGTATCATCAGCGTAACAGTGGAAACTAACACCATGCTTCCTAATGATATCTCTGGAGGGTAGCATGTACAGAGTGAAAAGCAATGGTCCTAGTACTGAGCCTTGCAGTACTCCATATTGAACTTGTGATCGATGTGACATCTCTTCATTTACTACCACAAACTGATAACGGTTAGATAAGTATGATTTGAACCATGACAATGCAATTCCACTAATGCCAACATAACTTCTGTTTAAAAGAATGTTATGATCGATAGTGTCAAATGCAGCACTAAGATCCAGTAACACTAAAAGAGAGATACAACCATGATCTGATGATAAGAGCAAATCATTAGTAATTCTAATGAGAGCAGTCTCAGTACTATGGTACGGTCTAAATCCTGACTGGAAATCCTCACAGATACCATTTCTTTCTAAAAAGGAACATAGTTGTGATGATAGTGCCTTTTCTAGTATTTTTGACAGAAAAGGAAGATTTGAGATTGGCCTGTAATTGACTAATTTTCTAGGATCAAGTTTTGTTTTTTTTAATAAGAGGTTTAATAATAGCCAGCTTAAAAGTTTTTGGTACATATCCTAGTGAAAAAGATGAATTAACGATATTAAGAAGAGGATCTATGACCTCTGGAAGCATCTCTTTCAATAGCTTAGTCGGTACAGGGTCTAACATACATGTTGTTGATTTTGATGATTTAACAAGTTTAGACAATTCTTCCTCTCCTAAAGCAGTGAATGAATTGAATTTTTCCTCAGGGACACTACAGTGCACTGTCTGAAGTGATACTGTAGTAGACAGTTGCATGGTTATAATTTTCTCTCTAATATTGTCAATCTTGCAAATAAAGAAGTTCATAAAGTCATTACTGCTGTGCTGTTTGGAAACATCAGAAGTTGAAGCTATGTTTCTTGTTAATTTAGCCACTGTATCAAATAAATACCTAGGGTTGTGTTAATTTTCTTCCAAAAGATTTGAAAAATAAGCAGATCTAGCAGTTTTTAAGGCCTTTCTGTACTCAATCATTCTCTCGCTCCATGAAATGCGAAAAGCTTCTAGTTTTGTTTTCTTCCAGCTGCGCTCCATTTTTCTGGCTGCTCCCTTAAGGGCCAGAGTGTGCTCGTTGTACCACGGTGTTGGATTAATTTCCTTAATCTTTTTTAACCCTCTGGAGTCTGAGGCTGATTTGGGGCTTGGAGAAGTTTTGACATGCCCTGACATTTGTGCTTTTTTCAGTTGTTCATAAACATATAAATGACAAAAGTGTCATTACACTGTATTCAGCACAAACTAGGCTACAATAATATGTGAGGAACATGTACGTACATGTTTGTATTTTTGAAGGAATAATGTTTATGCGTGGTTATTGAACAAACAAAAAACTTAAGTCACTGAAATAAGGCAAAAAAAAAGTATATTAAATCTGTGTTCACAAGACTTTTGGGTATTGGAAGTTGTAGACTAGAGTTTTTGCTTCAGAATTATGTAAAAATTATGCTGCCTACTCCTTCATATAAAACAATATATTGATTTAGTTTTTGTAAGACACTTTTTGTCAAGAAACACTGTATGCGTGGAGGCGTGAATCTGCATGAATAATGGGCCATTTACACCTGAGAAGACAAAAGAATTTCAAAATAATGACCTGAAATGACTTGCATATTAATGAGGCCTTTCAGTCAGGTAGGCTGTGAAAAAAACCCTCTGTAATAATGTCTCAGCTCATCGTAAACAGCAATAATGTGAAATAGTATTACAATTTAAAATAATGGTATTCTATTATATTCTTTAAAATATAATGCATTTCTGTGATGCAAAGTGTCTGAACAATTATGTTACCTCTATGGCATTTCATATAGGCTTTTAGCTTAAAAGCATGCACATTTGGAGAACTATTGATGGATTCTTATATATTTATGTAAATTTTCTATACTGAGAAGTAATATTTATTGTCATCACTATGAGTGCTGGATACTGTGTTTTTAATTCATACTTGCAGCTGGAGGGCGCTCTGTACACCTTTAGGCCACAAATTATTCTAAAGAAGAAGAGGAACTAGGAACTAACGGCATGTCTTCTAGAGATTGCTAACCAGTGGCGATTTCTTTAAGACTGCAAGGGAAGCTCGGCTTCCCTTATAATGTCACAAAATTAATGGTCAAATATGTACTATTGTATTAACATTTTATTGACTAAAAATGCGTTAGAAAACGTTCATCTCAAAGACGAGTTCGTTCAGAATCAGTTACATATAGCAGGTCGGCTGACTCGATTTCCTTCTCATACATTCCCGCAGCGTCACAGTGCATTTCCCTATTGAAGCCCAGCGTCCATTGACTTCAATGGGGCCGCTTTGAACGTTTTTTTTCAGCGCTTCGAAACTAGACGGTCATTGGATAAATGCTGCGATTATGTCCCGCCCACGGATGCTCAGCGTCTCTAGGGGTGAATGGGGAGTGGGCTGGCCCGGACTCCGAGCTTCTGCGTGATGATTGGAGGGTCTGTCGAAAGACTGCATCTCCTTTTGACTGACAGCGATTCTGTACTATAAGGAATCACTGAAGCTATTCGCGCTCAGTCCCATCGCGGATTTCTCAAGTTCAGTCGAAATAAAAACTGCTGCAACCTATTTCTTTGATATTTGCTTGGCGAAATTGCTTGATTTTCATCATACATTTCACACAATTATATGAATTTACTTTTAAATAAATAGATAATTTTTTGATGTAGGCCGAAAATGAGCTTCCCCTCTCTGACAGACCAGTAGCTGCCACTGTTGCTAACCATTGCTTTAACATCCAAATAAACACTTTTCAAGACAATAAATACACGATTGAGACGATGAATGCATGTATTGCCTCAGAATTTGCGTCTGAATAGCTCTGGCTCCGTGGGCGTGGCCGCATTAGCGGATAATGAGCTGAATCACAGACTTTTGACATGGCTCTCTTTTCATACAGATTACATAAACACAGAATGTTTGTTTTTGATTTGACTTGCATGATTTAAAACCTGACATTTCAACGTTTCTTTAGACGTAAGTGTCATTTTTTTTGTCATTAGTATTCATAAGTTACAGTTTATTTTCTGAGAACTATCAGATTGGACTTCGTTTAGAGGGAGAGGAGAGATCACGCATCATGTTAGTTTTCTTTATTTTACAAAAAGCACAACATTGTGTTTTTACTCTGAGTGTACACAAATAAAAGAAGACATTCTATAGTTTCAATTGATATATTACTTATGTTTCTATGACAAGAAATGACAGAGTATTTTAAGTCTGTTTTGCTGCAATGTGAAAAAAATCCTGCAAAACGTGCCGGCACGTTTTTGGACCTCAGGGAGTTAAGCACAAAGGAGCAACTGAGTCTAATGTGCTGGAAAAGACATAGTCAATAGTTTGTTGTAACATCGAGGTCTTCTAAGTTGTCTGGTATGCTAAGGCGATGAAACTGATCAGGAAGATTATTTATAAAGCAATCTTTAGTGGTAGAAGTGATGGTTCTACCATATTTGTGGCAGGGAGGCAGTTTAGCAGCCTTGACTAGATGTAGTATACACAAGACTAGATAATGATCTGAGATGTCATTACTCTGCTGCAGAATTTCAACAACATCAATATCGATTCCATGTGACAATATTAGATCTAAAGTGTGATTACGACAATGAGTGGTTCCTGACACGTGTTGCAGAGTCCTGCACGGGTTCGGGTACCCGTGGGGTGACCCGCAAATTTGGCTGATACGGGTGAAAAATACTTAACTGTGTCGGATATGGGTGCGGGTCGGTTCGGACACTGGGGAAACACGGGTCTAAACACGGGTTCAAAACAGTCACGTGCAAACGTAAAAATAAATGCATATTTTTAGGAACACTTCTACAAAACTATGCCTGTATTTCAAGTTGGTAAATTTTTTTTCAATTTTTTTGTTTATTTGAGCCCGCGCCCTCCCAGGAGTCTCTAGGCCACATTCCACTTTAAAAAAAAAAAAAAAAAAAAAAAAAAAAAAAAAATATATATATATATATATATATATATATATATATATATATATATATATATATATATATATATATATATATATATATATAACAACCGCGCGAACTGCTGCATGAGTCGTCGAGATGGATCCTGAGGAGTTGAAAAAAAAAAATAGCTAGAGGAGATTGTAAAGTTGTCGACAATACTTCATCAAAACTCAAGTCCAGTGTGTGGGAGAAATTTGGAGTCATCTCAGATGAAGAAAGCAATATTGTGAAAGGCTTTGCTGCATGCAAAACCTGCCTTAAAGTTTTCGTTTTCGATAGCCGCAAATGTGGAACTTCGTCGCTGAGGAAGCACGCAGATACCTGTGCCAGTAACAAACTAATCACCAGTTCTATCGAACAGTATCTTTCAAAGGGGACAGAACTGAAGGTGCCTCGTAGAGATGATAAGGACACCATAACCAGGCTGTCTGTGAACTTTGTATGCAATGATATTAGACCCTTTGATGCAGTACACGGCGAGGGATTTTTTGCATTAGCACAAGGGTTGATAGATGTTGGTGCTCAGGCTGGCCGTGTGGATGTTAAACAACTACTGCCTGACCCTACGACGGTTTCTCGTGGTGTTAACAAATATGCAGAGGAGATTCGCCAAAAACTAATCCCAGAACTTAAAATGCAGTTGGAGGGGAGTAATGGATCTGTTACATTGGACATGTGGACTGACGATTACAGAAAAACCAGCTACCTTTGTGTTACTCTGCACTACATTAACAATAAGCGGGAGCTTATCGAAAGAGTGCTGTGTACCTCTGAGTGGGACAGTTCACTGCGTAAAACGGCTGACAACATTAAACCAGCCATCATCAGCGCATTGCGTAAATTTGGCATTGATGAATTCTACTCCAAACTGGTGTATGTGACAGATAGGGGCGCAAATATAGTTGCGGCCCTGCGTGCAGTGACCAGATTGAGCTGCGCTGCCCATATTTTCAATACTGTCCTGTACACTACATTCAAACCATCCCAGGAGGATATGTATGGAGAAGAAGTAACTGCAATGATTGACTCAGTCAAGTCACTGGTAACATATTTCAAGCAGACCAACCTCCAGGCTCGCCTGAAAAAGACTCTTAAAAACTCTGTAGAGACACGTTGGAATTCCCTGCATACAATGCTAGAGTCTATCAGCAGTCAATATGAAGACATCCGCACACTTCTGGAAGAGCGAGGGGAAGTTGACTGCCTCACAAACTTGGATGAAGAGGCCCTCTCCGACTTTGTTGCATTCCTGGAGCGATTTAAGGAAGCCACTAAAGCGTTAGAGGCATCGAAAACCCCGACCCTCCATCTAACCATTGTTTGGTATGAGCGCATCAGACGCCACTTGCGAGCTTCTTCAAATGATAGCATGATCATTTCCTCACTGAAGGAGAAATGCCTCAGTATTCTCCAGGACAAGTTCGACATTCATCGTTTACACAGACTTGCAATGTTCCTGCATCCTAAACTGAAAAGTATGAAGCTACTTGCTGACAGTAGTGAAGTGGCAAGCATGCACAGTGAGATGCGGCGCCTTGTGAAAGGTCAGTATTAATGCAAACACAGCCATAGGGGGGTTGGATGAGAGAAAATAAAAGTGAGATTTTGAGGGGAAAAATGTATTTTTATTAAATAACATTTGAAAAACCTGTATAAACTGAACACCAAAGAACAGTATTAACTATTGAGCGATGGTGACGCGTTCATGAAAAATGTCACAAAGAACCGGCAAAAGTAGCCTAATGATTATGAATATGTCAAATATTGCCAGGACACATTTCAATTGTTTATTAATAAACAAGTGTTTTCTGTGTCAGCTGCAAAGATGAAGTTGACGATGCTGACTTGCGATCTTCGCAGTAGTGAACACGCCAGAGAGAAATGCACATTTCATACAGATTACATAAGCAGAGAGCAGTCTGTTTTATTTCGTTTTGAATTATTTTGTTTAAAAGTACACATTTCAAGCTTTCTATATATTTCTCAGGTCTGTGAGGCATGTAGCTTACACACTGAGTTTCGGTTAATTTATGAGACTAGCTCCAGTTCACGCGCCGGCGCCTCCGCTCCGTGTCCTGATTATATTGCCTGCTATATTTACTTCTTATTTATTAAATCCAGGCAATTGGTTGATAAAACATTGATTAAAATTAAGATACAATTAATACAAAACGAAATTCACTTTAAAGAAAGGCTTTATACAATAAGAAACTTAATGAAGTGGTCAAAATAATGTCTGCCCACTCTGTCTCCTGAGATATTGCGCAACTTATGATCTTACTCTTTTCACTTCTCATATAATCAACATAGATGAAATTTTATATTTATATATATATATATATATATTTTTTTTTTTTTTTTTTTTACATAATTGTGAAAATCATTTTCTTTAATGACTAGGCTACCACACGTAGAGGCCTAATAGCCTAGAGCAGGGGTGGGGAACGTTGATCCTGGAGGGCCATTGTCCTGCAGAGTTTAGCTCCAACCCTAATTAAACACACCTGAAGCTAATCAAGGTCTTCAGGATTACTAAAGTTACAGGCAGGTGAGTGTTTTTTTTCAGGGTTGGAGCAAAACTTTGCAGGACAATGGCCCTCCAGGATCAACGTTCCCCACCCCTGGCCTAGAGAAATATATAATGTCGAAGCGGGATTTGAGCGAACGAAAAATGTTTTGCCACCTAAAAGTTACAGATTTTTTGTGTCACGTAGGCATGTGTATTTTCTCATATTAAATATAAAACGCATGTGTATACTGATATTTTTCTAATGTCTGGACTCCTTTATTAAGGGGTGTATGGATATATAAACAGACGTTTCAATATATTGGTGTTAAATGCATTTTCTGAGAATTTATATTTCGAGTTTTGACTGCAAATGTCACGTCCTTAAAATTATTGCACTACAATGTTTGTTTACATTTATTATAGACCTTAAGGATAAGCGTGGAAGTCCTGAGGAGCAGTGCCACCACCTCCCACCGGAGAAGCAAGTTCGAGTGTCGGCGGACACTTTATCAGACGTAGAAGATTCCAGTGATGAGGCTCCGCTGTATCAGGACGAAGTGGCTGCTTACATCGATCACAAAACGCCAAAAGATGACCATTTTGACATTTTGTCATGGTGGCAAGACCATGCTCACCTTTTCCCTAATATTGCCCTGATTGCGAGGTCTATCCTCGCCATCCCTGCATCCAGCGCTGCAAGTGAGCGAGACTTCTCTTGTGCTGGATACGTTATCCAAGAGCGGAGGAGTCAGCTGAAACCGTCCACAGTGGACGATGTGCTTTTTTTACACAGCAATTTAAAACACCACAAATAGGATCTAATCCCCTCGCACGGCAAAAGGTAGGCCAAAATTGCCCCCATTAGATCTTGGATTCATAAACGGGACAGTTTCATGTCTCAGCCCTAATTGTAACCTATACCTAGGCTGTATGGTTAAGTAGCATAATTCACAGGCCGGTGTATGTAGCGTTTGTTAGGATTCGCATACAACTGGACTTTTCTTTCATTTAAAAGTAGCCTATCACATAGCCTACACTATTGTTGTTATTGTTTATTTTAACACTGTTAAGTAGCCTATGTGTGGTGTGCAGGGCGTGTTTGAACCCGAAATTGTCTGATGTAGGCTAGACGAAATTGCGTTACTCAGTTTTGTGGTAACGTTAGCCATGTTCTTTATGTACCGGCTTTTTGACAATTTCGGCTGAGGTTGTCCTTGTGTTAAGGCCAAAGGCCTTGTAATAACTTCTGTATGACCTGGCAATAAAAATGTGAAAAAAGTGTGTCTATAATGTGATTGGCTAAACTGATTTGATTTCGGGTGCAGGTCGGGTGTCGGTTCTATTTTAAGCGGGTCGGGTTGGGTGCGGATTTTAATTAGTGCTGCTGTCGGAAAACGGGTCGGATGCGGTTTTAAGCACTGCGGGTACGGGCGGGTGCGGATTTACAAAATCGGACCCGTGCAGCTCTCTGACGTGTTGTCTAACTCCAATAGAGTTTAGAATGTCTGTAAATGCCAATCCCAATGCGTCTTTTTTATTATCTACATGGATATTATAATTACCAACAACAAGGACTTTATCCGCAGCTAGTACTAACTTCGATAGAAAATCAGCAAATTCTTTGATAAAGTCTGTATGGTGTCCTGGTGGCCTGTATACAGTAGCCAGCACAAATGTCAACTTACTTAATGTTACATAAAGCACCATCACTTTGAAGGAATTATATTTGAAAGACTTCTGAGTAATACTGTAAATATTACTATAAATTACAGCAACACCTCCCCCTTTGACTTTCTGACGAGGATTGTGTTGATAATTGTAACCTTGAGGGCTAGACTCATATAAAGTAATGTAATCATCTGGTTTTAACCAGGTTTCTGTCAAACAGCACATCAAGATTATTGTCTGTGATAATATAATTTACAATAAGTGCTTTTGAAGAAAGGGATCTAATATTCAACAACGCAAGCTTTATCATTTGTTTATCAGTATTATCTCTGTTTTTTATTTGTTGAACATCAATTAAATTTTTACTCTTAAATGTGTTTGGAAGATTTGTTTTTACTAATTCTGGGTACAGACACAGTCTCTATGTGATAATATCTAGGTGAAAGAGTTTCTATGTGTTGGGATTTATCTGACTTCTGTGACGCGAGACAGCTAGCAGACGGTCGGTTTAGCCGGTCTGTCTGCTTCCTGACCTGGGCCCCAGTTTGTCATGTTTCAGCTCTAAGACTATGTGCCATATTACTAGAGAGAAGAGCAGCACCATCCCAGGAGGGATGAATACCATCTCTTTTCAACAGGTCAGGTCTGCCCCAAAAACCTTTCTGGTGGCTGGAGTCTCTGTTTTCACGTTCCGTGTAATAGAATCGCCAATAACTAGGGCACTTTCAACAGGATTCTCAGTGGGTGTATCACTGAGTGGGGAGAACATGTTTGATGTTCTTATTGGAACGGAAGAGTGGTGTTTTCCGCGGCTAGGCCACCTCACCATTACCAAATTGCCCTGCTGCACGGGCTCTACAGCCGGAACTGAGCAATGTACAGAGTTCACCATGCTAGTCGCATCCAAAACAGTATCTAAAGCCCTTGCATTCTTACTATCCTCGATTAAAGTTTGGATGCGTGTCTCTAATTCAGAGATTTTCTCTGTCAGCCTGACTATTTCCCTACATTTATGACATGTAAATCCCTCGTTGCTGACAGAGAGAGCTATACTATGTATGTGACAGGCAGAACAAGTAACATTAGAAGGAGAGGATGACATAACTCACCGTGTTTGTAGACTGATCCGACTTACCACAGCTGTTTGATGAACGTGTAGAAAAAGGAGTGCGCGAGAGACTGATGACAAGTTAACAAGCTAACGAGATGAAAACGCATTGCGATAGCTATTTAGATTAAAAGATTAAAAATTAGCGACATCAGATTGTGGTAGGCAATATTAGATATATATTATATAATATAAACAACAATGAATGATAGTAAGAGAATCAAAACAAAGCTATACGGAGTTACAGACGCAAACCACTCTGAGCAGCAAGGCAGACAGGAGCAATCGAGCAGGAGCAATCGAGCCAAGCAGGAGCATAAGTTGCGAGGATCGGACTAGTTTGTTCAGCACATCCCACAGATGCTTGATTGGATTGAGATGTGGGGAATTTGGAGGCCAAGTCAACACCTCAAACTCGTTGTTGTGCTCCTCAAACATTCCTGAACCATTTTTGCTTTGTCGCTTCACTTTTTCCACAATTTGTTATGTTACAGCCTTATTCCAAAATGGATTAAATTCATTATTTTCCTCAAAATTCTACAAACAATACCCCATAAAGACAATGTGAAAGAAGTTTGTTTGAAATCTTAGCAAATTTAAAAAAAAAAAAAAAATCACAGAAGTATTCACAGCCTTTGCCATGACACTCAAAATTGAGCTCAGGTGCATCCTGTTTTCACTGATCATCCTTGAGATGTTTCTACAACTTCATTGGAGTAGAAAAAAATTCTGCAGCATTGAAGGTCCCAATGTGCACAGTGGCCTCCATTATCCATAAATGGAAGACGTTTGGAACCACTTGGACTCTTCCTAGAGCGGACCGCCAGGCAAAACTGATCGATCGGGGGATAAGGGCCTTAGACCTTCCAGAAGAACTACCATGTCTGCAGCACTCCACTAATTAGGCCTGTATGGTAGAGTGGCCAGACGGAAGCGACTCCTCAGTAAAAGGCACATGACAGCCTTCCTGGAGTTTGTCAAAAGGCACCTCAAGGACTCTCAGACCATGAGAAACAAAATTCTCTGGTCTGATGAAACAAAGATTGAACTTTGGCCTGAATAGCAAGCGTCATGTCTGGAGGAAACCAGGCACCGCTCATCACCTGGCCAATACCATCCCTACAGTGAAGCATGATGGTAGCAGCATCATGCTGTGGGGATGTTTTTCAGCGGCAGGAACTGGGAGACTAGTTAGGATTGAGGGAAAGATGAATGCAACAATGTACAGAGACATCCTTGATGAAAACCTGCTCCACAGCACTTGTATGTGCCAAGCATTATACTCAAAAAGACTTGAGGCTGTAATTGGTCAAGTCAAGTCACCTTTATTTATATAGCGCTTTTTACAATGCAGGTTGTGTCAAAGCAACTTTACAGTGGTAACAGGTAAATAATTTTGGCTACACAGCAGCTCTTAAAGAAAATGGTGTCATTGACCAGCTTCAATAAATTCAGTATTGATTCATTCTATTGTAAAAATCAATAGTTATTAATTTAGTTAATTTATCTATATATCAACACTGGAAAAAATAGTGATGTCATCGTCCAGCTCAGTTCAGTTCGCATAAAATGGTCAGGCAGATCAAAAACATTGTTGAATATCAAGTGTCAAGTGTCCCCAACTAAGCAAGCCAAAGGTGACAGTGGCAAGGAATTCAAACTCCAACAGGTGACATCAGGTGATAAACAGGTCATAAAAATGGAGAAACCAGGCTCAGTTGGGGGGCAGAGTGACTAATATTAGGAAGATTGTTCCAGAGTTTAGGTACCACATAGGAGAAGAATCTACCGCCTGCGGTTGATTTTGATATTCTAGGTATTAGCAACTGGCCAGAATTCTGGAATTGCAATAGACATGAAGGACTATAATGCGTTAAGAGCTCGCTCACATACTGGGGAGCTAAACTATTTAGTGCTTTGTAAGTAATTAGCAAGATATTAAAATCTATACGATGTTTAATCGGGAGCCAATGCAGTGTTGACAGAACCGGGGCTAATATGGTCATACTTCCTGGTTCTAGTAAGAACACTAGCTGCTGCGTTTTGGGCCAGCTGTAGTTTGTTTATCAAGTGAGCAGGGCAACCTCCCAGTAGATTGTTACAGTAAACTAGCCTTGAGGTCATGAACACATGAACTAACTGTTCCGCATTTGTCATTGAGAGCATATGTCGTAGTTTAGATATATTTTTAAGATGAAAGAATGCGGTTTTACAAACGCTGGAAACATGGCTTTCAAATGAAAGATTGGTATCAAAGAGCACACCCAGGTTCCTAAACGACGAAGAAGACTTGACATCAAGTGTTAGATGGTATTCTAGGTTATTACTTGCATAAGATTTTGGTCCAATAATTAGAATCTCTGTTTTTTTACTGGTCATCTAATTTTTTATATCAGCTATGCATTCCATTAATTTTGTGAATTGGTAAGTATAGTCAGGGTGCGAATAAATATAGAGCTGAGTATCATCAGTGTAACAGTGAAAACCAACGCCATGCTTCCTAATGATATCTCCCAAGGGTAGCATGTATAGAGTGAAAAGCAACGGTCTTAGTACTGAGCCTTGTGGTACTCCATATTGAACTTGTGATCAATATGACATCTCTTCGTGTACTACTACAAACTGATAATGGTCAGATCAGATTTGAACCATGCCAATGGAATTCTACTAATGCCAGCATAATTTTCAAGTCTATTTAAAAGAATGCTGTGATCGATAGTGTCAAATGCAGAACTAAGATCCAGTAACACTAATCTCTATACAACCACAAATTGATGATAAGAGCAAATCATTTGTAACTCTAATGAGAGCAGTCTCAGCACTAAGGTATGGTCTAAATCCTGACTGGAAATCCTCACAGATACCATTTCTTGGTGCCAAAGGTGCTTCAACAAAGTATTGAGCAAAGGCTGTGAATACTTATGTACATGTGATTTTTTTGTTGTTGTTTTTTATTTTTAATAAATTTGCAAAGATTTTAAACTAACTTTTCACGTTGTCATTATGGGGTATTGTTTGTAGAATTTTGAGAAAAATAAAAATAATGTGGAAAAAGTGAAGTGCTGTGAATACTTTCCAGATGCACTGAATAGACTAAACACATAAATGAATGGTAAGAATGCATTAAAAGTCATTTAAGTGGCCCCTAAGTTAATAATTAATGATTTTTACAGTGGAAGTGATTCATTCAAAAACGTATTGCTTTTTGCTAGAGCTGCTGTAAAGCCAAAACAATCTCTGTCCATTAATTTTCCCATTATCACTGTGAAGTTGCTTTGAAACAATCTGTATTGTAAAAAGCATTATATAAATGATGACTTGACTTAACGTGCATCAATGAGCCTTGGCCTCCCATGACCCTGTCGCCGGTTCACCACTGTTCCTTCCTTGGACCACTTTACTGACCACTGCAGACTGGGAACACCCCACAAGAGCTGCAGTTTTGGAGAAGCTCTGACCCAGTTGTCTAGCCATCACAATTTAGCCCTTGTCAAACTCGCTCAAATCCTTACGCTTGCCCATTTTTCCTGCTTAACACATCAACTTTGAGGAAAAAATGTTCTCTTGCTGCCTAATATATCCCACCCACTAACAGGTGCCGTGATGAAGAGATAATCATTGTTATTCACTTCACCTATCAGTGGTCATAATGTTATGCCTGACCGGTGTGGTGTGTGTGTGTATATATGTGTGTGTGTGTGTATATATATATATATATATATATATATATATATATATATATACATACATACATACAGGTGCTGGTCATATAATTAGAATATCATCAAAAAGTTGATTTATTTCACTAATTCCATTCAAAACGTGAAACTTGTATATTATATTCATTCATTACACACAGACTGATATATTTCAATTGTTTATTTTTTAATTTTGATGATTATAACTGACAACTAAGGAAAATCCCAAATTCAGTATCTCAGAAAATTAGAATATTGTGAAAAGGTTCAATATTGAAGACACCTGGTGCCACACTCTAATCAGCTAATTAACTCAAAACACCTGCAAAGGCCTTTAAATGGTCTCTCAGTCTAGTTTTGTAGGCTACACAATCATGGGGAAGACTGCTGACTTGACAGTTGTCCAAAAGACGACCATTGACACCTTGCACAAGGAGGGCAAGACACAAAAGGTCATTGCAAAAGAGGCTGGCTGTTCACAGAGCTCTGTGTCCAAGCACATTAATAGAGAGGCGAAGGGAAGGAAAAGATGTGGTAGAAAAAAGTCTACAAGCAATAGGGATAACCGCACAATGGAGAGGATTGTGAAACAAAACCCATTCAAAAATGTGGGGGGGATTCACAAAGAGTGGACTGCAGCTGGAGTCAGTGCTTCAAGAACCACTACACACAGACGTATGCAAGACATGGGTTTCAGCTGTCGCATTCCTTGTGTCAAGCCACTTTTGAACAACAGACAGCATCAGAAGCGGCTAAAGACAAAAAGGACTGGACTGCTGCTGAGTGGTCCAAAGTTATGTTCTCTGATGGAAGTAAATTTTACATTTCCTTTGGAAATCAGGGTCCCAGAGTCTGGAGGAAGAGAGGAGAGGCACACAATCCACGTTGCTTGAGGTCCAGTGTAAAGTTTCCACAGTCAGTGATGGTTTGGGGTGCCATGTCATCTGCTGGTGTTGGTCCACTGTGTTTTCTGAGGTCAAAGGTCAACGCAGCCGTATACAAGGAAGTTTTAGTTCACTTCATGCTTCCTGCTGCTGACCAACTTTATGGAGATGCAGATTTCATTTTCCAACACCTGCACACAGTGCCAAAGCTACCAATACCTGGTTTAACCCTCTGGAGTCTGAGGCTGATTTGGGGCTTGGAGAAGTTTTGACATGCCCTGACATTTGTGCTTTTTTCAGTTGTTCATAAACATATAAATGACAAAAGTGTCATTACACAGTATTCAGCACAAACTAGGCTACAATAATATGTGAGGAACATGTATGTACATGTTTGTATTTTTGAAGGAATAATGTTTATGCGTGGTTATTGAAAAAAAAAAAAAACTTAAGTCACTGAAATAAAGCCAAAAAAAGTATAATCTTTTTAAAAAGTAAATCTATGTTCACAAGACTTTTGGGTATTGGAGGTTGTAGACTAGAGTTTTTGCTTCAGAATTATGTAAAAATTATGCTGCCTACTCCTTCATATAAAACAATATATTGATTTAGTTTTTGTAAGACACTTTTTGTCAAGAAACACAGTATGCGTGGGGGCGTGAATCTGCATGAATAATGGGCCATTTACTCCTGAGAAGACAAAGGAATCACATAGTAATGATCTGAAATGACTTGCATATTAATGAGGCCTATCAGTCAGGTAGGCTGTGAAAAAAACCCTCTGTAATAATGTCTCAGCTCATCATAAACAGCAATACTGTGAAATATTATTACAATTTAAAATAATGGTATTATATTATATTCTTTAAAATATAATGTATTTCTGTGGTGCAAAGTGTCTGAACAATTATGTTACCTCTATGGCATGTCATATAGGCTTTTAGCTTAAAAGCATGCACATTTGGAGAAATATTGATGGATTCTTATATATTTATGTCAGTTTTCTATACTGAGAAATAATATTTATTGTCATCACTATGAGTGCTGGATACTGTGTTTTTAATTCATACTTGCAGCCGGAGGGCGCTCTTTACACCTTTAGTCCACAAATTCATAATATAAAGAAGAAAAGGAACTAGGAACTAATGGCATGTCTTCTACAGATCGCTAACCATTGCTTTAACATCCAAATAAACACTTTTCAAGACAATAAATACACGATTGAGAAGATGAATGCATGTATTGCCTCTGAATTTGCGTCTGAATAGCGCTGGCTCCGTGGGCGTGGCCGCATTAGCGGATAATGAGCTGCATCACAGACTTCTGACATGGCTCTCTTTTCATACAGATTACATAAACACAGAATGTTTGTTTTCGATTTGACTTGCACGATTTAAAACCTGACATTTCAACATTTCTTTAGACGTAAGTGTCATTTTTTTTGTCATTAGTATTCATAAGTTACAGTTCATTTTCTGAGAACTATCAGATTGGACTTCGTTCAGAGGGAGAGGAGAGATCACGCATCATGTTAGTTTTCTTTATTTTACAAAAAGCACAACATTGTGTTTTTACTCTGAGTGTACACAAATAAAAGAAGATATTCTATAGTTTCAATTGATATATTACTTATGTCTCTATGACAAGAAATGACGGAGTATTTTAAGTCTGTTTTGCTGCAATGTGAAAAAAAACCCTGCAAAACGCGCCGGCGCGTTTTCAGACCTCAGGGAGTTAAGGACCATGGTATCCCTGTTTTTAAATGGCCAGCAAACTTGCCTGACCTTAACCCCATAGAAAATCTATGGGGTATTGTGAAGAGGAAGATGCGATATGCCAGACCCAACAATGCAGAAGAGCTGAAGGCCACTATCAGAGCAACCTGGGCTCTCATAACACCTGAGCAGTGCCACAGACTGATCGACTCCATGCCACGCCACATTGCTGCAGTAATTCAGGCAAAAGGAGCCCCAACTAAGTATTGAGTGCTGTACATGCTCATACTTTTCATTTTCATACTTTTCAGTTGGCCAAGATTTCTAAAAATCCTTTCTTTGTATTGGTCTCAAGTAATATTCTAATTTTCTGAGATACTGAATTTGGGATTTTCCTCAGTTGTCAGTTATAATCATCAAAATTAAAATAAATAAACATTTGAAATATATCAGTCTGTGTGTAATGAATGAATATCATATAGAAGTTTCACTTTTTGAATGAAATTAGTGAAATAAATCAACTTTTTGATGATATTCTAATTATATGACCAGCACCTGTATATATATATTGGAAAACTTGGAAGTGCAAGTTTTTACAGTTTTAGCTGCTCATATTAGAGTAGGAAAATGGTCATCTATGCTGTATATCACATCACACAATCAAGAGTGCTGTTATTTCCTAACACTAATCACATTGATATTCAGGAAAACAACACAATTGTGAAAATGATATTGATTTTGTATAAAAGTTCAATAATTTAAATAACTTACATTTTAGAAATATTTAATATTATTGCCAGTATTTTTCTCTGGCAACAAAAATAAGTAACACACAGTGGTGTTATGTTCCTGAATGAATCAGGATGTTTGAACAAATCTGTTGAATGAAGCTATCAATAACGTCTCGGTTACAAAGGTAACCCTCGTTCCCTGAAGGAGGGAACGGAGACGTACGTCGGACAGACCGACGAATAGGAATCTCGCTAGAGAGGCCAATCTACTTCGAGTGTAACTAAAACGATTGGCATGCAATCATATGCATCGGCTGCTCTCCTCGCAGCACGGGTATATGAGCAGCAGGTGCGTTGCATCTTCAGGTTTTCGCTGAGGAGCCGAACCAAGCAGGCGGCAGCATCAGCAGGACAACGACTGTGGCGACAGGACGTTCGTCTCCATTCCCTCCTTCAGGGAACGAGGGTTACCTTTGTAACCAAGACGTTCCCATTCAGTCGGTCACGTTCGACGTACGCCGGACAGACCAACGAATAGGAATCCCTACCAAAGCGCCACAGGAGCTGCCCTCTTCCAACGCTCTGTTGTAAGCCACCTGAACCCCCTTGCCTTAGAGGGTCGATCACTGCTGTTCCCAAACCCATTCAGTGAGACTATTGGATAACCATGGGAAAGCGTAACCTTTCATTAGGAAAGGAATGCTGCAGAAGCCACATCCTTCCCTGAAGGAGTTATGTGGAGGAGTACATATGGACTAACCTTGTAGGTTGTACAACATATGGAAGAACTGGGGTGACTCCAACTCGATGAGAGATGGGTTCTCCCAGAGGGAAAGACACGGGCTTCGTTTAGGAGCAACCGTGGAAAAACCATATGGGATCCCCGTAGGGTCACACATATGGAACCCAGCCTAAATCCGGTTCTCATGGATGCAACGGAGTATAGGCCTGGCGCCAGACGCTCAGCCACATTGGCTGCCGAAGGGTAACCGGAGGACTCAATAAGGTCTGCCCGTAGTGACTCTCTGGAGAAAAAGAGCGCATGTAGCGCAGCAAACCGACACTAAGCCGGGGCCTCTCCGTGCCTCTGACCTGAGGCGAGAACACAGGAGGAGACCGGCTCGACACGAAGGCTATAGTATCTAGCGAACGTGTTAGGTGTCGCCCAGCCCGCAGCTCTACAAATGTCTGTTAGCGAGGCACCACGAGCCAGCGCCCAGGAGGATGCTACACCTCTCGTGGAGTGAGCATGCAACCTGAACGGGCAGGGCACACCCTGAGCTTGGTAAGCCAGGGCGATGGCATCCACTATCCAGTGGGCCATCCTCTGCTTGGAGACAGCCTTTCCCTTCTGCTGGCCTCCGTAACAGACAAAGAGCTGGTCGAGGTCCTGAAGCTTTGAGTTCTGTCTATGTACAGTCGCAAGGCGCAAACTGGACAGAGCAAAGCCAGGGCTGGGTCTGCCTCCTCCGAGGGCAGCGCTTGCAGGCTCACTACCTGGTCCCTGAAGGGAGTGGTAGGAACCTTGGGCACATAGCCAGGCCGGGGTCTCAGTACCACGTGGCTGTCACCCGGCCCGAACTCCAGGCATGATTCGTCGACCAAAAATGACTGCAGGTCCCCTACCCTCTTGATGGAGGCCAATGCAACCAGCAGCAAAGTCTTCAGAGACAGAATCTTTAAGTCTGCTGATTGCAAGGGCTCAAAGGGAGCAATCAGAAGTGCTTGAAGCACCAGAGCAAGGTCCCAAGAGGGTAAGGAGGGAGGTTGAAGAGGATTTAACTGTCTCACCCCCCTAAGGAACCTGATGACCAGGTCGTGCTGACCAACAGTTTTGCCATCTATGTGGTCGCGGTAAGCGGAGATAGCAGCAGTGTGGACTTTGAGGGTGGAGGGGGACAGCCTACGCTCCAACCCTTGCTGCAAGAAGGACAGCACGACTCTGATCGAGCATCTTCGGGGGTCTTCTCGGCGAGAAGAACACCACTCGACGAACAGGTTCCACTTCGAAGCGTAAGCACGTCTTGTAGACTGTGCATGTGCCGAAGTGATGGTGTTAAGTACCTCGGGGGGGTAAGTCACCTAGAACTTCCGT
This sequence comes from Megalobrama amblycephala, assembly GCF_018812025.1. Classification (NCBI taxonomy): domain Eukaryota; kingdom Metazoa; phylum Chordata; class Actinopteri; order Cypriniformes; family Xenocyprididae; genus Megalobrama; species Megalobrama amblycephala. Next base: position 330,702 of record NW_025953345.1, read on the forward strand.
GTCCCGTCCAGGGACCAGACATGGAGTTTCCAGAGGTCTGGACGCGGATGCCAAAGAGTGCCCCGTCTCTGAGAAAGAAGGTCCTTCCTCAGAGGAATGGGCCAGGGAGGGGCTGTCCCGAGGAGTGAGAGTTCCAGGAACCAGGTCCGGTTGGGCCAATAGGGCGCAACTAGCAGGACCTGCTCCTCGTCCTCCCTGACTTTGCACAGTGTTTGGGCAAGTAGGCTCACTGGGGGAACGCATATTTGCGCAGGTGTTCCCTCGGTCAGAGAGTAAAACAACTTGCAGTGAGAGGTTTCTGGTGAGGAAAACAGGTCTACCTGAACCTCTCTGAACTCTCTCCAAATCAGCCGGACCACCTGGGGGTGGAGTCGCCACTCTCTCGGCAGCGCAGCTCGTGAGAGCTCGTCAGCCGCACGGTTGAGCACTCCGTGAACATGAATGGCGCGAAGCGACCTCAGATGCTTCCGACTCCACAGGAGGAGATGGCGGGCGAGTTGCGACATGCAACGGGAGCGTAGACCACCTTGACGGTTGATGTACGCAATGGTCGCAGTGTTGTCCGTACGGACCAGTACATGCTTGCCCCGTAGTGGCCCTTTGAGGCGGCTCAGAGCAAGTCGTACTGCAAGCAACTCGAGGCAATTGATGTGCCACTGCAGATGGGGTCCCGTCCAAACCCTGAAACTGCAAGCCCGTTGTACATGGCACCCCAGCCAGTGGCCGAGGCATCTGTGAATACCACAGCATGCCGGGACACCTGTTCTAGGGGCACTCCTGCCCGAAGAAACAAGGGGTCCGACCACGGGCTGAAGGCTTGGCGACAGTCCTGAGTGATTGCCACCCGGAACGTGCCGCGTTGCCACGCCCAGCCCGGGACTCGGCCGTGAAGCCAGTGCTGAAGCAGTCTCATATGAAGCAGATCGAGCGGTATTACAGCAGCTGCAGCCGCCATATGCCCCAGGAGCCTCTGAAAATATTTCAGTGGAACCGCTGTCCTGCCATTGAACGTATTCAGGCAGTTCAACACCGACTGAGCATGTTCCTCTGTGAGGCGTGCTATCTATTTGACCGAATCCAACTTCATACCGAGAAAAGAGATCCTCTGCACCGGGGCGAGTTTGCTCTTTTCCCAGTTGACCTGAAGCCCCAACTGACTGAGGTGTCTGAGCACCAAATCCCTGTGTTCGCACAACTGATCTCGAGACTGTGCTAGAATGAGCCAGTCGTCGAGAGTTGAGAATGCGAACACCCTGTTCTCTCATGGGAACAAGGGCTCCCTCCACGACTTTCGTGAAGATGCGGTGAGACAGGGCCAGCCCGAAGGGTAGGACTCTGTACTGATATGCTCGTCCTTCGAACGCGAACCGCAGGAATGGCCTGTGTCGTGGAAGAATCGAGACATGAAAGTACGTGTCCTTCAGGTCGATCGCTGCAAACCAATTATAGGGACGGATGCATTTGAAAATGCGTCTTTGGGTGAGCATCTTGAATGGTAGCTTGTGAAGGCTCAGATTCAAGACTCGCAGATCCAGGATAGGTCGTAACCCACCGCTCTTCTTGGGTACAATGAAGTAGGGACTGTAGAACCCTGACCTCATATCGGCTGGAGGGACCGGCTCTATCGCGGTGGTCTGATGGTCTGAATGAGCCAGCGAGACGGACTGGGGAGTGCTAACCAGGCTCGCAGAGACAGTACAAGCGGCACCAAAGGGACCACCGGCGTACCCGCAGTGGGGCAACGAGGTGGAACACAGGGACGCGGGTCGGGGGGCTCTCTTTGCAAGGCGGCCCGAAGCGGCGTCACAGTGTGCTGGGCAACACTCACCTGGTTCCACGGCTGGACAGAGGGAGTAGTCAAGGCTTTGGCTACCCGCTGCTCGCTGCTGTCCGCTGGCGAAAGAAGAGAACAAAGAAGAAGAAGAAACAAACCCAATAAAATGATTTACCACCCGGCCCTCCTCCGGGAGGTGGAAAGAGCAGCCCCACCCATCTCTGGGTCGCCCGTCTCAGGGGTGATTTTCTCACCAACCACTTAAACAGCAGCAGAGACGGGAGGTGTCATCTCCCCGCAATGGACACAGTAGAGCAGGCTGAGCTGGAGTTTTTTTGCAGGGTACGACACCCTTGGCGACGAGCAGACTGAGGGGTGGCCCAAGAGGAACTCAATGGTTTGTCATGGGAAGCTCCCCGGTCTGCTACTAACTGAGGAGAACTGCTGGGCTCAGTCCTCGACAGTGTCACCGAAAAGGCCACCTCGTGAGATGGGAGCGTTGAGAAAGCATAGCTTGACAACCTCTCACACCTCACAAGGAAAGCCAGGGGGCACTTCTGGACCACTGAGGTGGACATCGTCTGGCCGAGGGCCAGGTGTCTATGGATTCCCTGTGCCATGCCGAATCCGAGGATATTGAATTTGTCAACATCGGATGAACCACGTGTCCGCCATTTTGAATTTTGTCATAAATTGCAATAACTTTTAAACAATTTGACATATCATCACAAAAATTGGTACATATGACCATCAGAGAGTCCTGAAGGAACATGATAAGTTTCAGCACAGCGCCACCTAGTGTTCCACAGATATAATGATTTTTGCAAAATTGCTTATAACTTTTGAAAACATTATCCAAAATTTGTCTGCTTTATGTCATTTTATTTCCTGGCTTATGCCGATTCCGACAATGTGTGATTTGTAATTTTCCTTAAATGTACCTGTCTGCCCTATTGAAGTAAATCAGAAACAGTTTTTTCGCTACTCCTCCCACAAATTTTGGTCAATTTTGTCCAAAATCAGCTCAGATGATCTTTGGACCGAGCCGCACAGAAATGACTGAACGGATTTTTGATATTCGCTACCATTCCCGAGATATTAGTCTCTGAATGTGACCTTGCTTGTGTTTGTTGTCTTATGCTGGTTAGCTTAGCATGCTAATTGCTTAGCATGCTAACCAGTTGTCATTCTCTTTAATGTGGCTCTTCAGCTATCAAGTTAACCATGAGCTTCATTAGCATTAAGTTAGCTTAGCATGCTAATATGGTTAGCATGCTAAGTAATGCTTTTTTGTAAATTCTTTCTTACACTAAAAGTTCTCTTCCACAGGCTGTTGAATGTGCATCCTCAAGTAGCTCAATGTGTAAAGCCAGTTACCTGAACAGCTCTGCACCCCAAGATAGTGGGTTCGAATCCCAGGTGGAGTGGTTTTATGAAATAGTGTGTTTTGATTCCTTTACTGCCTCTTGGATTAGAAATAAATGCTTTTTGTTTCATGCTGTGTTCATTTTCATCTAAGCTTATGTACATTCTGAGTTCATTATCGCCCGTAATTCTGAACCAGCTGTTTCATGTTTGTTCATTTTCTGCTGTTTTTCCTCTTCCTGCTCTGTATTGCGCTACAGCATGATGAGCTGCAGAATGATCTAAAGTAGTTATTAAATATAACATTCAGTGCAGTTTTATAAAAATTCTTCATTTTGAGTTCATTTTCACATGAACTAATGAACTTCGGTAGGTGTGCCACCATTCACCTGCACAGTGGTGCAATGAGATGAGAAATAGAGATTGGACCCGGAGGTCGTGGGTTCGAATCCTGTGTGGGGTGCCTTTATACAATTGTGTGTAATGAGTCATTTTGATACCTTTTTTATCCAAATAAGCATTGTACTAATCTTTATTCCTCTTGAATGAGATACAAGTGTTTTTAGTTCATTCCCTGTTCATTCTCTGAACTTCTATTGATTTTCATTTCATTTCCACCTGTCCTTCTGAACCAGCTGTTTTGCATGTACATTCAATTTCTTCTGTTTTTGCTCTTCCTGCTCCGTATTGCGCTACTGCCCCTTCTGGGGCTTGGCCCCGAATTGCTGCTTGCAGCTATATTTAGGGGCTAAGCACCAAAGGTGCTATAGCCCCTATTGTATCTGTTAGTTTTATTATTATTAGGGGCTAAGCACCGAAGGTGCTATAGCCCCTATTGTATCTGTTAGTTTTATTATTATTAGGGGCCAAGCCCCAAAGGGGCTGTAGCCCCTATTGTAATTGTACGTTTTCCCTTTTATTATTATTATTCTTCCTCCCGAATGGGAGTCTATGGCAGCCCTATCAACGGAACATGAGAAAATGATGAAATTTGGCACACTTGTAGTGATGGTCATGTCTAGAAATCGGACCAATTTTGGAGTCTCTAGGACCAACTCTATAGCGCCACCACCAGTTCAAATATTCAACATTCTAAAGTTTATAACTTTTGAACCATTTGCTCTAGAAAAATACAATTTAGTACATCTGATTCGTCTCTTCATGCTGATTCTATTCAAATTCTTACATTAAGTCTCCGCCCATTACAGTAGCAGCCATTTTGAAAAGTACAGTATTCCGTTTTTTCGCTACTCCTCCTTCAAAATTTGTCCAATTTTGTCCAAACTTTGATCAGGTGATCTTTGGTCTGAGCCGCACAGAAATGACTGAACAGATTTTTTTATTCATCTTTGTTCAAAAGTTATGATGTCACGAAGTTAACGAGGTTGACCCAAAATTGCTATAGAGGCTGTATCTCGGCCAAACTTTGAGCAATCAAAACTAAAATTGGTACACTTGATCAAGACCATGATCTGAGGTTCCATGCCAAATTTGGGAACAGCGCCACCTACAGGTCATGAGATCTGAAAAATGGCTATTTTGGCCAATAACTTTTGAACACTTTATTAGAAAATCAAGATCTTGGTGTCTATGGATTCCCTGTGCCATGCCGAATCCGAGGATATCGAATTCGTCAACATCGGATGAACCACGTGTCCGCCATTTTGAATTTTGTCATAAATTGCAATAACTTTTAAACAATTTGACATATCTTCACACAAATTGGTATGTATGACCTTTAGAAGGTCCTGAAGGTACCTGAGAAGTTTCAACACAGCGCCACCTACTGTTCCACAGATGTAATGATTATTGCAAAACCACTTATAACTTTTGAAAACACTTTCCAAAATGTGTATGCTTTATGTCATTTTATTCCCTGGCTTATGCCGATTCCGACGATGTGTCATTTGTCATTTTCCTTAAATGTACCTGTCCGCCATATTGAAATAAATGGAAAACAGTTTTTTCGCTACTCCTCCTACAATTTTTGTCCAATTTTGTCCAAAATCAGCTCAGGTGATCTTTGGACCGAGCCGCACAGAAATGACTGAATGGATTTTTGATATTCGCTACCATTCCCAAGATATTCATCTCTGAATGTGACCTTGCTTGTGTTTGTTGTCTTATGCTAGTTAGCTTAGCATGCTAATTGCTTAGCATGCTAACCAGTTGTCATTCTCTTTAATGTGGCTCTTCAGTTATCAAGTTAACCATGAGCTTCATTAGCATTAAGTTAGCTTAGCATGCTAATATGGTTAGCATGCTAAGTAATGCTTTTTTTGTGAATTCTTTGTTAGACTAAAAGGTTTCTTCCACAGTCTGTTGAATGTGCATCCTCAAGTAGCTCAATGTGTAAAGCCAGTTATCTGAAGAGCCCTGTATCCGAAGTTAGTGGGTTCGAATCCCAGGTGGAGCGGTTTTATAAAATAGTGTGTTTTGATTCCTTTACTGCCTCTTGGATTAGAAATAAATGCTTTTTGTTTCATGCTGTGTTCATTTTCATCTAAGCTTATGTACATTCTGAGTTCATTCTTGCCCGTAATTCTGAACCAGCTGTTTCATGTTTGTTCATTTTCTGCTGTTTTTCCTCTTCCTGCTCTGTATTGCACTACAGCATGATGAGCTGCAGAATGATCTAAAGTGCAGCTTTATAAGAATTCTTCATTTTGAGTTCATTTTCACATGAACTAATAAACTTCGGCAGGTGTGGAAACATTCACTTGCACAGTGGTGCAATGAGATGAGAAATGGACCTTGGACCCGGAGGTCGTGGATTCGAATCTCGTGTGGGGTTCCTTTATACAATTGTGTGTAATGAGTCATTTTGATACCTTTTTTATCCAAATAAGGATTGTGCTAATCTTTATTCCTCTTCAATGAGATACAAGTATTTTAGTTCATTCCGTGTTCGTTCTCTGAACTTCTATTGATTTTCATTTCATTTCCACCTGTCCTTCTGAACCAGATGTTTTGCATGTACATTCAATTTCTGCTGTTTTTGCTCTTCCTGCTCCGTATTGCGCTACTGCCCCTACTGGGGCTTGGCCCCGAATTGCTGCTTGCAGCTATATTTATTATTATTATTATTATTTTTCCCGAATGGGAGTCTATGGCAGCCCTATCAACGGAACATGAGAAAATGATGAAATTTGGCACACTTGTAGTGATGGTCATGTCTAGAAATCTGACCAATTTTGGAGTCTCTAGGACCAACTCTATAGCGCCACCACCAGTTCAAAAATTCACTATTCTAAAGGTTATAACATTTGAACCATTTGCCCTAGAAAAATGTAATTTAGTACATCTGATTTGGCTCCTCATGCTGATGCTATTCAACATATTACATTAAGTCTCCGCCCATTACAGTAGCAGCCATTTTGAAAAGTACAGTATTCTATTTTGTCGCTACTCCTCCTTCAAAATTTGTCAAATTTTGTCCAAACTTTGATCAGATGATCTTTGTTCTGAGCCGCACAAAAGAGACTGAACAGATTATTTTTATTCATCTTTGTTCAAAAGTTATTTTGTCATGAAGTTAACGAGGTCGACCCAAAATTTGTATAGAGGCTCTATCTCGGCCAAACTTTGAGCAATCGAAACAAACATTGGTACGCTTCATCAGGACCATGATCTGAGGTTCCATGCAAAATTTGGGAACAGCGCCACCTACAGGTCATGAGATCTGAAAAATGGCTATTTTGGCCAATAACTTTTGAACAGTTTGTCAGAAAATCAAGATCTTGGTGTCTATGTATTCCTTGGGCCATGCCGAATCCGAGGATATAGATTTTGTCAACATCGGATATTCCCTGGCTAATGCCAATTCCAACGATGTGTCATTTGTCATTTTCCTTAAATGTACCTGTCCGCCATATTGAAATAAATGAAAAACAGTTTTTTTGCTACTCCTCCCACAAATTTTGTCCAATTTTATCCAAAATCAGCTCAGACGATCTTTGGTCTGAGCCGCACAGAAATGACTGAACAGATTTTTGACATTCCCTACCATTCCCGAGATATTAGTCTCTGAATATGACCTTGCTTGTGTTTGTTGTCTTATGCTAATTAGCTTAGCATGCTAAATGGTTATTTTGTACAAATTTCTTCTGTTCCTGATATTGAACGTTTCTGAGAATGATCTAAACTAAAATTTTTAATATAACATATGGTGCATTTTTATAAAAATTCATCATTGTGAGTTCATTCTCATGAACTACTGAACTTCGACAGCTGTGCGGCACGGTCTGCCCAGTGGCGCAAAGAGTTGAGTCACAGACATATGAGCCAGAGACTATGGGTTCGAGTCCTGTGTGGGGCGGCTTTATAAAATAGTTTGTAATGTTGTCATTTCAATTCCTTTATTATCCCAATAAGTATTGTACTAATCTTTCTTCTTCTAATTAGAAGTAAATCTATTTTTGTTAATTCTGTGTTCATTTTCATCTCAGCTTCTGGTCATTTTGAGTTCATTCTTACCTATATTTCTGAACCAGCTGTTTTTCATTGTTCACTGGCCTGTTTTTCATTGCTCTTATTGCTCCGCACTGCACTACAACTCAGACATTTGAGTGCTTGAAATGCTTGCTGTGTTGCTCTGCTTTAAAAGCAGCTGTTTTTGCTGTGCTGTTCTGCCTGCAGTGTTGCTCAGCATGCTTTGCTGTTCTGTTTGCAGTGCTGCTCTGTTTGATGTTCTGGTCTGCTTGGTGTGTTGCTCTGTTTGCGGTGCCTTCGGTGCTTGGCCCCGCATTGCTGCTTGCAGCTATATTTATTAGGGGCCAAGCCCCAAAGGGGCTGTAGCCCCTATTGTAATTGTACGTTTTCCCTTTTATTATTATTATTCTTCCTCCCGAATGGGAGTCTATGGCAGCCCTATCAACGGAACATGAGAAAATGATGAAATTTGGCACACTTGTAGTGATGGTCATGTCTAGAAATCTGACCAATTTTGGAGTCTCTAGGACCAACTCTATAGCGCCACCACCAGTTCAAAAATTCAACATTCTAAAGTGTATAACTTTTGAACCATTTGCTCTAGAAAAATACAATTTAGTACATCTGATTCGTCTCTTCATGCTGATTCTATTCAAATTCTTACATTAAGTCTCCGTCCATTACAGTAGCGGCCATTTTGAAAAGTACAGTATTCCGTTTTTTCGCTACTCCTCCTTCAAAATTTGTCCAATTTTGTCCAAACTTTGATCAGGTGATCTTTGGTCTGAGCCGCACAGAAATGACTGAACAGATTTTTTTTATTCATCTTTGTTCAAAAGTTATGATGTCACGAAGTTAACGAGGTTGACCCAAAATTGCTATAGAGGCTGTATCTCGGCCAAACTTTGAGCAATCAAAACTAAAATTGGTACACTTGATCAAGACCATGATCTGAGGTTCCATGCCAAATTTGGGAACAGCGCCACCTACAGGTCATGAGATCTGAAAAATGGCTATTTTGGCCAATAACTTTTGAACACTTTATTAGAAAATCAAGATCTTGGTGTCTATGGATTCCCTGTGCCATGCCGAATCCGATGATATCGAATTCGTCAACATCGGATGAACCACGTGTCCGCCATTTTGAATTTTGTCATAAATTGCAATAACTTTTAAACAATTTGACATATCTTCACACAAATTGGTATGTATGACCTTTAGAAGGTCCTGAAGGTACCTGAGAAGTTTCAACACAGCGCCACCTACTGTTCCACAGATGTAATGATTATTGCAAAACCACTTATAACTTTTGAAAACACTTTCCAAAATGTGTATGCTTTATGTCATTTTATTCCCTGGCTTATGCCGATTCCGACGATGTGTCATTTGTCATTTTCCTTAAATGTACCTGTCCGCCATATTGAAATAAATGGAAAACAGTTTTTTCGCTACTCCTCCTACAATTTTTGTCCAATTTTGTCCAAAATCAGCTCAGGTGATCTTTGGACCGAGCCGCACAGAAATGACTGAATGGATTTTTGATATTCGCTACCATTCCCAAGATATTCATCTCTGAATGTGACCTTGCTTGTGTTTGTTGTCTTATGCTAGTTAGCTTAGCATGCTAATTGCTTAGCATGCTAACCAGTTGTCATTCTCTTTAATGTGGCTCTTCAGTTATCAAGTTAACCATGAGCTTCATTAGCATTAAGTTAGCTTAGCATGCTAATATGGTTAGCATGATAAGTAATGCTTTTTTTGTGAATTCTTTGTTAGACTAAAAGGTTTCTTCCACAGTCTGTTGAATGTGCATCCTCACGTAGCTCAATGTGTAAAGCCAGTTATCTGAAGAGCCCTGTATCCGAAGTTAGTGGGTTCGAATCCCAGGTGGAGCGGTTTTATAAAATAGTGTGTTTTGATTCCTTTACTGCCTCTTGGATTAGAAATAAATGCTTTTTGTTTCATGCTGTGTTCATTTTCATCTAAGCTTATGTACATTCTGAGTTCATTCTTGCCCGTAATTCTGAACCAGCTGTTTCATGTTTGTTCATTTTCTGCTGTTTTTCCTCTTCCTGCTCTGTATTGCACTACAGCATGATGAGCTGCAGAATGATCTAAAGTGCAGCTTTATAAGAATTCTTCATTTTGAGTTCATTTTCACATGAACTAATAAACTTCGGCAGGTGTGGAAACATTCACTTGCACAGTGGTGCAATGAGATGAGAAATGGACCTTGGACCCGGAGGTCGTGGATTCGAATCTCGTGTGGGGTTCCTTTATACAATTGTGTGTAATGAGTCATTTTGATACCTTTTTTATCCAAATAAGGATTGTGCTAATCTTTATTCCTCTTCAATGAGATACAAGTATTTTAGTTCATTCCGTGTTCGTTCTCTGAACTTCTATTGATTTTCATTTCATTTCCACCTGTCCTTCTGAACCAGATGTTTTGCATGTACATTCAATTTCTGCTGTTTTTGCTCTTCCTGCTCCGTATTGCGCTACTGCCCCTACTGGGGCTTGGCCCCGAATTGCTGCTTGCAGCTATATTTATTATTATTCTTCCTCCCGAATGGGAGTCTATGGCAGCCCTATCAACGGAACATGAGAAAATGATGAAATTTGGCACACTTGTAGTGATGGTCATGTCTAGAAATCTCACCAATTTTGGAGTCTCTAGGACCAACTCTATAGCGCCACCACCAGTTAAAAAATTCAACATTATAAAGGTTATAACTTTTGAACCATTTGCTCTAGAAAAATAAAATTTAGTACATGTGATTTGTCTCTTCATGCTGATTCTATTCAAATTCTTACATTAAGTCTCCGCCCATTACGGTAGCGGCCATTTTGAAAAGTACAGTATTCCGTTTTTTCGCTACTCCTCCTTCAAAATTTGTCCAATTTTGTCCAGACTTTGATCAGGTGATCTTTGTTCTGAGCCGCACAGAAATGACTGAGCAGATTTTTTTTATTCATCTTTGTTCAAAAGTTATGATGTCACGAAGTTAACGAGGTTGACCCAAAATTGCTATAGAGGCTGTATCTCAGCCAAACTTTGAGCAATCAAAACAAAAATTGGTACACTTGATCAAGACCATGATCTGAGGTTCCATGCCGAATTTGGGTATAGCACCACCTACAGGTCATGAGATCTGAAAAATGGATATTTTGGCCAATAACTTTTGAACACTTTGTTAGAAAATCAAGATCTTGGTGTCTATGGATTCCTTGGGCCATGCCAAATACGAGGATATCAATTTTGTCAACATCGGATGAACCACGTGTCCGCCATTTTGAATTTTGTCATAAACTGCAATATCTTTTAAACTATTTGACATATCTTTACAAAAATTGGTATGTATGACCTTTAGAAGGTCCTGAAGGTACCTGAGAAGTTTCAACACAGCGCCACCTACTGTTCCACAGATATAATGTTTTTTGCAAAAACACTTATAACTTTTGAAAACATTTTCCAAAATGTGTATGCTTTATGTCATTTTATTCCCAGGCTAATGCCAATTCCAACGATGTGTCATTTATCATTTTCCTTAAATGTACCTGTCCGCCATATTGAAATAAATGAAAAAACATTTTTTCGCTACTCCTCCCACAAATGTTGTCCAATTTTGTCCAATATCAGCTCAGATGATCGTTGGACCGAGCCACATAGAAATGACTGAACAGATTTTTGATATTCGCTACTGTTCCCGAGATATTCGTCTCTGAATGTGACCTTGATTGTGTTTGTTGTCTTATGCTAGTTAGCTTAGCATGCTAATTGCTTAGCATGCTAACCAGTTGTCATTCTTTTTAATGTGGCTCTTCAGCTATCAAGTTAGCCATGAGCTTCATTAGCATTAAGTTAGCTTAGCATGCTAATATGGTTAGCATGCTAAGTAATGCTTTTTTTTGTAAATTCTTTCTGACACTTAAAGTTCTCTCCCACAGCAGGTTGAACATGTGTCATGAAGTAGCTCAATGTGGAAAGCCAGGTACCTGAAGAGCCCTGTACCCAAAGATAGTGGGTTCGAATCCCGCGTGGAGCGGTTTTATGAAATAGTGTGTTTTGATTCCTTTATTGCCTCTTGGATTAGAAATAAATGCTTTTTGTTTCATGCTGTGTTCAGTTTCATCTAAGCTTCTGTACATTCTGAGTTCATTCTCACCCATAACTCTGAACCAGCTGTTTCATGATTGTTCATTTTCTGCTGTTTTTCCTCTTCCTGCTCCATATTGCGCTACAGCATGATGAGCTGCAGAATGATCTAAAGCAAAGTTATCAAATATAACATTCAGTGCAGTTTTATTAAAATTCTTCATTTTGAGTTCATTTTCACATGAACTAATGAACTTTGGCAGGTGTGCCAACATTCACCTGCGCAGTGGTGCAATGAGATGAGAAATGGACACTGGACCCGGAGGTCGAGGGTTCCAATCCCGTGTGGGGGGGTTTATACAATTGTGTGTAATGAGTCATTTTGATTCCTTTTTTATCCAAATAAGCTTTGTACTAATCTTTATTCCTCTTGAATTAGATACAAGTGTTTTTAGTTCATTCTGTGTTCATTCTCATCTGAACTTCTATTGATTTTCATTTAATTTCCACCTGTCCTTCTGAACCAGCTGTTTTGCATGTAAATTCAATTTCTGCTGTTTTTGCTCTACCTGGTCCGTATTGCGCTACTGCCCCTTCTGGGGCTTGGCCCCGAATTGCTGCTTGCAGCTATATTTATTATTATTATTTTTCCCGAATGGGAGTCTATGGCAGCCCTATCAACGGAACATGAGAAAATGATGAAATTTGGCAGACTTGTAGTGATGGTCATGTCTAGAAATCTGACCAATTTTGGAGTCTCTAGGAACAACTCTATAGCGCCACCACCAGTTCAAAAATTCAACATTCTAAAGGTTTTAACTTTTGAACCATTTGCTCTAGAAAAATGTAATTTAGTACATCTGATTTGGCTCTTCATGCTGATGCTATTCAACATATTACATTAAGTCTCCGCCCATTACAGTAGCAGCCATTTTGAAAAGTACAGTAATCCATTTTTTCGCTACTCCTCCTCCAAATTTTGTCCAATTTTGTCCAAACTTTGATCAGATGATCTTTGGTCTGAGCTGCACAGAAATGACTGAACAGATTTTTTGTATTTATCTTTGTTCAAAAGTTATGTTGTCATGAAGTTAACGAGGTCGACCCGAAATTGCTATAGAGGCTGTATCTCGGCCAAACTTTGAGCAATAGAAACAAAAATTGGTACACTTGATCAAGACTATGATCTGATGTTCCATGCGAAATTTTGGAACAGCGCCACCTACAGTTGTAGGTGAAACCAAAATTGGTACGTATGACCTTTAGAAGGTCCTGAAGGTACATGGAAAGTTTCAACACAGCGCCACCTACTGTTCCACAGATATAATGTTTTTTGCAAAAACACTTATAACTTTTGAAAACACTTTCAAAAATGTGTATGCTTTATGTCATTTTATTCCCTGGCTAATGCCAATTCCAACGATGTGTCATTTGTCATTTTCCTTAAATGTACCTGTCTGCCATATTGAAATAAATGAAAAACAGTTTTTTCGCTACTCCTCCCACAAATTTTGTCCAAAATCAGCTCAGATGATCTTTGGTCTGAGCCACACATAAATGACTGAACAGATTTTTGACATTCCCTACCATTCCCGAGATATTAGTCTCTGAATATGACCCTGCTTGTGTTTGTTCTCTTATGCTAATTAGCTTAGCATGCTAAATGGTTATTTTGTACAAATTTCTTTTGTTCCTGATATTGAACGTTTCTGAGAATGATCTAAACTAAAAAATTTAAATATAACATATGGTGCATTTTTATAAAAATTCTTCATTGTGAGTACATTCTCATGAAGTGCTGAACTTCGACAACCGTGTAGCACTGTCTGCCCAGTGGCGCAAAGAGTTGAGTCACAGACACATGAGCCAGAGACTGTGGGTTTGAGTCCTGTGTGGGGCGGCTTTATAAAATAGTTTGTAATGTTGTCATTTCAATTCTTTTATTATCCCAATAAGTATTGTACTAGTCTTTCTTCTTCTAATTAGAAGTAAATCTATTTTTGTTAATTCTGTGTTCATTTTCATCTCAGCTTCTGGTCATTTTGAGTTCATTCTTACCTCTACTTCTGAACCAGCTGTTTTTCATGTACATTCAATTTCTGCTCTTTTTGCTTTTCTTGCTCTGCATTGCACTACAACTCAGACATTTGAGTGCATGAAATGCTTGCTGTGTTGCTCTGCTTTAAAAGCTGCTCTTTTCGCTGTGCCGTTCTGTTTGCAGTGCTGCTCTGCTTGATGTTATGGTCTGCTGCTCTGCTTGCGGTGCCTTCGGTGCTTGTCCCCGCATTGCTGCTTGCAGCTATATTTATTATTATTATTCCTCCCCAATGGGAGTCTATGGCCGCCCTATCAACAGAACATGAGAAAATTATGAAATTTGGCACACTTGTAGTGATGGTCATGTCTAGAAATCTGACCAATTTTGGAGTCTCTAGGACCAACTCTATAGCGCCACCACCAGTTCAAAAATCCACTATTCTAAAGGTTATAACATTTGAACTATTTGCTCTAGACAAATGTAATTTAGTACATCTGATTTGGCTCGTCATGCTGATGCTATGCAACATCTGACATCAAGTCTCCGCCCATTACAGTAGCAGCCATTTTGAAAAGTACAGTATTCTGTTTTTCCCTACTCCTCCTCCAAATTTTGTCCAATTTTGTCCAAACTTTGATCATATGATCCTTGTTCTGAGCTGCAAAGAAATGACTGAACATATTTTTTGTATTCACATTTGTTCAAAAGTTATGTTGTCATGAAGTTAACGAGGTCGCCCTGAAATTGCTATAGAGGCTGTATCTCGGCCAAACTTTGAGCAACCGAAACAAAAATTGGTACACTTGATCAAGATCAACCATGATCTGAGGTTCCATGCCAAATTTGGAAACAGCGCCACCTACAGTTCATGAGATCTGAAAAATTGCTATTTTGGCCAATAACTTTTGAACAGTTTGTCAGAAAATCAAGAACTTGGTGTCTATGTATTCCTTGGGCCATGCCGAATCCGAGGATATAGATTTTGTCAACATCAGATGATACGCATGTCCGCCATTTTGAATTTTGTCATAAATTGCAATATCTTTTAAACAATTTGACATATCTTCACAAAAATTGGTACGTATGACCTTTAGAAGGTCCTGAAGATACATGAGAAGTTTCAACACAGCGCCACCTACTGTTCCACAGATATAATGTTTTTTGCTAAAACGCTTATAACTTTTGAAAACACTTTCCAAAATGTGTATGCTTTATGTCATTTTATTCCCTGGCTAATGCCAATTCCAACAATGTGTTATTTGTCATTTTCCTTAAATGTACCTGTCCGCCATATTGAAATAAATGAAAAACAGTTTTTTCGCTACTCCTCCCACAAATTTTGTCCAATTTTGTCCAAAATCAGCTCAGATAATCTTTGGACCGAGCCGCATAGAAATGCCTGAACGGAATTTTGATATTCACTACCTTTCCCAAGATATTTGTCTCTGAATGTGACCTTGCTTGTGTTTGTTGTCTTATGCTAGTTAGCTTAGCATGCTAATTGCTTAGCATGCTAACCAGTTGTCATTCGTTTTAATGTGGTTCTTCAGCTATCAAGTTAATCATGAGCTTCATTAGCATTAAGTTAGCTTAGCATGCTAATATGGTTAGCATGCTAAGCAATGCTTTTTTTGTAAATTCTTTCTTACACTAAAAGTTCTCTTCCACAGCCTGTTGAACATGTGTCATGATGTAGCTCAATGTGTAAAGCCAGGTACCTGATGATCTCTGTACCCAAAGATAGTGGGTTTGAATCCTGGGTGGAGTGGTTTTATGAAATAGTGTTTTGATTCTTTTATTGCCTCTTGGATTAGAAATAAATGCTTTTTGTTTCATGCTGTGTTCATTTTCATCTAAGCTTCTGTACATTCTGAGATCATTCTCGCCCGTAATTCTGAACCAGCTGTTTCATGTTTGTTCATTTTCTGCTGTTTATCCTCTTCCTGCTCTGTATTGCGCTACAGCATGATGAGCTGCAGAATGATCTAAAGTAAAGTTATTAAATATAACATTCAGTGCAGTTTTATAAAAATTCTTCATTTTGAGTTCATTTTCACATGAACTAATAAACTTCGGCAGTTGTGTTGACATTCACCTGCACAGTGGTGCAATGAGATGAGAAATGGACATTGGACCCGGAGGTTGTGGGTTCGAATCCCGTGTGGGGTGCCTTTATGCAATTGTGTGTAATGAGTCATTTTGATACCTTTTTTATCCAAATAAGCATTGTACTAATCTATATTCCTCTTGAATGAGATACAAGTGTTTTTAGTTCATTCCGTGTTCATTCTCTGAACTTCTATTTATTTTGATTTCATTTCCACCTGTCCTTCTGAACCAGCTGTTTTGCATGTACATTCAATTTCTGTTGTTTTTGCTCTTCCTGCTCCGTATTGCACTACTGCCCCTTCTGGGGCTTGGCCCCGAATTGCTGCTTGCAGCTATATTTGATTTTATTTTTGTTCACAAATAAAAGCAATTAAATGTGTTATAGCATTTGAACAAAAATAAAAGCAATTAAATGTGTTATTATAATTAAAATATGAAAATTAAAATGACGGGTAATTCACATGTGAAATTTCTCTGTACTGTACTATAGGCTACGATGGTAGCCATTAAAGAAAACGTAGTTTCATATTTATGTTTAAATAGTCCATGTTACATGTTACATTTTAAATTCATCTATTTGATTATGAAAAGTGAACAGCATGAGTAAGATGCATCATAAGATGCGCAATATATCGGGAGACATGGAGTGGGTCAGACATGATTTTAAACACTTCATTAAGTTTTATTTTGTAGAAAGCCTTTCTTTAAAGTGAATTTCGTTTTGTAAAAATTGTATCTTAATTTTAATCAATGGTTCATTAACCAATTGCCTGGATGTAATAAATAAGAAGCAAATATAGCAGACAATATAATCATGACATGGAGGCGCGGGCTGGAACGCGTCAGCTAAATGAACCGAAACTCAGCGGCTGCTTGCCTCACAGACATGAGAAATATATCTACAGAAAGCTTTAAATACCTACTTTAACGAAAACAAATTAATTCAAAACGAAAAGAAATAGGCTACCCTGATTATGTAGACTAAACCGAATGAAGTGCATTCTCTCTCTAGCACATCATGAGGAGATGATGAGAGTCAATATCAACTTCATCTTTGCAGCCGACACTGATTCAGAAAACATTACTTTATTAATAAACAATTAAAATGTCTCCTTGCTGTTTTGCGCATTCATGAGACCAATATCGATTCGTAAATCACAATCGATCTCTTGGTAGGCTATATGCTATTTTCAGTTGATGATTAAACAGTGCATTGTGTGCCTCCCATCCAATAAATTGCAATAGGCTTAACGCTTTGTGTTGCTTTTGATATGGAACAAAAGTCTCATATTTCAAATTCTGTCCATTTCATTAAGAAATTCAAGCAATAAATACCGTTTTGGCGCTCTTTAATGTGGCGTGATAGAGAGTTGTAGCTTCTGGGTACTCGCCTGTGCGTTATCAGTATCAAACGCATAGCAAAAGATTCCTGCCAGTTTTATTTTTGTTCTGGATCCAGTGCTCTGCTGCTACATTGGAGCGCACTCGCCACCAACTGGACAGGGGTGTGAATTACAGTTACAATTTACAGTAGATCACCCTCAGTGTAATCTGTCACCGTGACGGACGGCCTTCAGATTTTTCCGTCATTGATAAAAAAATTCCGTCAATGACGGAAAATTTTCGGTTAACGCGACCTCTGCTTGGCAGGCATCCAATATCTCACCACAAATGTGTCAACATGACCTGTCACATTGGAACACTTGAAGAACAATTGAATATAGCAAGCATACATACTCTTAAATATAAAATAAGAAAAACCATAAGGGTACAATAAAAAGTAAATACTTGAAAATATGATGAGAATTAATATATGGATGAGGAGTACATGAATATATGAAATCAAAAATAATATTGATAAATCATAAGCCATAAATGATTAACATAAAATATGAATAAAATGCATGAATATGAATATTGACCATTTTGGATCCACCAAAAGTCTTTTAGTTTTTATTTTATTCAAATTTAAAAAATTTGTCCCAACATTTCCGGAATTCGGGTTGTACGTTGTAGCAAATTAGCTCAAAGAAATATGAAAAATTAAACATAACTAGTTATAATTAATTATAAATATTTGGATCAGTTAATAAAATTAACTTAATGTAATACAATTAATATTACATTCAATTAACACTCAGTGTTAATTTTAAGAAATGTTCATTTCCAGGTTATGGGAAATAACATTCTTATTGTACAGTACAACTCAGAGCATGTAGTCAAGATCTGCATGATTATGGCCTCCTGTATATGAGCATGAAACATGGACAACTTTACGTGGGACATGAACAAGCTTTTATTAACTAGACTAAACACTTAAACTACTCTACCATTCACACACATACATGCATACAGTTTACCAAGTGAAAGAGAGAGCTGAAGCAGAATACAGGAAAGCAAGAAGTTATTGCATTGTTTGAAATTCAGCAGATGAACAGCCTTGAGCAAACCATCAGTTTAGTTCTAACAAACCCTTTTTTAAAGGGGAGTAAGGATACTTAATCTATCAAATAATGAGACTAAGTTTGATACTTGCATGTCTCGCCCATTTAAATTGAACTGTCTTGATGCAATTTGTTGAGGCTCCAGTTGATCTTTGCTGATGTTGTCTTGATGAGAGAGAACCAATTGGATTCAGAGGATCTTTGATGAATGGAAGGACAAGGCCAAAGCCTGGCACAAGCTTGGTGTTCCTTAGAAGCTTCTAGCACAGCATCATCTTCACATCAGCATTTTTCAGTAAAAGAAGGGAAGGGGGCTGTGATCCTGTGATCAGTAATTTTAAAGTGAAGATGTCACACCCTCTTGAGGTGTCTGAGCCAATAAGGGAACTTTTTCACGAGTCTTTGTTCTCTAGTAAGATATGTGACCAGTCACGGAAAGTAGGGACACAAGTCGGGGCATTTTGATTTATTATCTCCAAGCTTTCCAACGATGTGTAACACATGGAAATCTGATAATATTTGGAGAAGTTGTGGCCATTTGAAGGTAGGCACTCAAAAAAAGCTCAAAGGGCAGAAAATGACCTAAAGATTTTGCAGTTCTCGCCTGTTCTCACCTGCTGGGAGTGACAATAAGGCTCATTTACATCTCATTTAGATAAGCCATACCCCCTGGAAAGCTGCATGGTTGCATAGCAACGACAGACGCAACGGGAAAAATCGGAGTGCATACTATTAATAATAAAGTATTATTAATGTGTCAGTAATTTATCTTTTTTGACATTAGAACTTTTTGAACAGGATTCTGTGATAACCGTATAGTCCTGGTTTAGACCTCAGTTAGTGATTAGACCTGGTTTGAGTCAAAGGATTAAAAAAATCCTGTACATTAAACTCTTCAATACTTTTACTTTTGACTTATAACGCACATTTTACGGCTACGGCTACGGATACTTTATACTTTTACTTACGTAGGAATTTAATCTGATACATTTACTATTACATTAGTAAATCCTTGTTAAGAAGTAGTAACTGGCTAAAATTATTAGCGTCACATTCAATTCAAGAATAGTAAGGTTTACATGAGCTAAGTCATTCACACCAGTCAATTCAAGCAATTGAAGCGTTATTCAAATTAACATGCTAACATTACCATCTACCATCTATTATAGTAATGGGGGTTTTTGGCAAGTGATACGATGCTAATGATTACAATTAAAACGACAGTCCTGAGCTAGCTAATAACAATAGACACGAGATAACGTGTAGCCTACGTGTTCTTAGAATGAACACAAAACGACAAACTTTGATGTTCATGGAAACTCACCCCATAAGAAACAGAAAAGATCTTGTTGCCTCCAATGAAATAAGTTGTTCGGGCACACTTTCTCTTTGTTGGGGTCTTCTTTGTGGATGTAACCATCTCCGAAGTTTGCACTATGCATCTGTTTGCCTCTAAATGTCGAATAATTTGCATGTCCTGCCACTGTTTTTCTGCAGCTAAAGAATCCAGCTGTATGTTGTACTTCAAAACATTTTCGGTGTAACGGCCACGGTTCAGCTCGTCTGCAATATTCTTTGCGGCGTCCAACTTCATTAAATTTTGATATCAGCTAGAGCCAGCTAGAGCCGGCCAGAGCACTGCATACTAAGTAGCCACGCTTCCCTTGGAGGGCGGCGGCAATAACAAAAGAAACAAAAGCCGGCGTATCCGATTCCAGTATGGAAATACAAACAGACAATGACACGCCCCTACTGAGAGATAGGATCTCTGAAAAACAAGCCGATTTCAACCTCAAAATGTACGCTTTTAAATAAACCAATACTCCTATCTAAAACACGGAGATGCTTCTTCATGATCTCAACTAACAGATTCTGCAAAAAAACGAAAATCACCAATTTTGAAAAAAAAAAAGCGCTTCTTTCTCAGTTTGCTCAATAGTTGTGCTGCCGACTTGTGTCCCTGGTTTCCGTGACGGGTCACATATTAGCATAAGACATTGGATTGGATGTATGAGAGAAGAACCTTCTAGATTCTTATAATAGTATTGTGTCACAGAGTTAGCAACATGTAACATAAATTACCAAATAGGAAACGAAAGTTGGAGTCCATTGATACCAAACATGCTACCCATGTGATTTTAGTTAACCATAATATGCAACTCTGAAACATTAATACCAAAAGAGTTCAAAAGAGAGAATTAATACATAGGCCAACCCTATAAAAGGAAAACCATGAGATAGGAAAATTGAATACATGTTTATACATTTTCAAGTGGTTATATATATAGAACAATGATTAAGACAATGATTAAGACCAGAGTCATGAGTCTCTGCAAATTCTTTCTAACTGTAAAAAGTTCTTATCAGTTTTCCTGTGCCCTGTAACAGGACACCTAGTTATGCCTGTGTGTTAGCTTCGTTTGGGATTCTAGTAGCAGTTTTGGGGGATGGGTTCACAGAACTTTGTAGGGAGAGTTTCCTGGATTATTCATTAAATATAATGAATAATTGTGTGTCTGATTGGTCCAGACGCTACAAGGTCATCATGTTGAAAGGCAGAGAGAGTCACCTTGTTAGCCTGATAATGAGTAGAACAACTGGAGCATGACACTAAACGCATAATCCCATTCACTCTTGAACTCAGCATGTGTGGGACACTGTGCATCTTTATATTCTGTAGATGTGTGTTATATGTGGAATTCATGTACAGCATACAAAAGCATGTTTTTTTTTTCTCTCTTTTACGTTTCAGTTTATGGAGCAAAGTTTAAATTTTTTCTTCTCTTTTAAAATTCCCATTAGGGTCCACCTGGCCCAAAAGGTGACAAGGTAAGAACCCTTTCAACAATTTTTACATCAACAAATCACATTTTTCATAGCTTCACAAATATTTAACATTCCATAATATAAGTTTCTATGGTTTCAACGATGACAGTTTGAATGTCAGAGCAGAGGGTGTTTTTTTTTTGTTTTTTTTAAATAAACATATAAATATAATGATATAAAAGTGGAAACTAAGAACAAATGGGTGTGATGTAATTTTTAACAAAATCTGGCCATTTTGCAGGTGCTTTTGAATTTGATCTGGTGGTTTGACTCACTAGTGCAAACTGTTAGGCAACTTCATACCAGCTGTTAAACACAAACTGCCATTGGTCAGCGATGATGATATAATAGAAAATATATTTTCCAGTTTTATTTCTTCACTGAATTCATCATTTAGCTGGCTAACACATGATTGAAGAATGAAGTGAAGAAGAGTGAAGAATTTTTGATTTGAGTATACTGGAATCATTCTCAGCAATTACCACCACTGTTAAAATAGAGAATATAACACAAATAGCACAATGTCTTCTTCTCTGATTCCAGCTGTAAGCATTCTGGTCAAATATCAAATGATTTCTTCACTTTGTTCATAATTAGATTTCAGAATAATTATGAATGGATTTCATTGGAGCTCTGCAGTCAGTCACTGCATATGGAATGTCCCTGACCTCAAGGCTCATTTTGGAATAACTAATCCACAGTGCATTTAATTAATGCTTTCCCAGCAGGCCCTAAGCTCAGGTTTTTTAATGCTTCACGGAACTCTCTATAAAACAGATGCCAATGTTGAAAAACTAGTGAATTGTGTCTTTACTAGTCCCTACAAGCAGTGACCAACCTTTATCCTGTGCTGAAAGATTAAAACCAAACAAGTGTTGGAGGTTCCTCACATATAATGGAAAGATGCTGTCATTGCTTTGGTCAAGATGGAGCTGCAAATGTTTTTGGTAACACTTTACAATAAGGTTTCATTAGTTAACATTAGTTAATGTATTACAGTTTTTCTCAGTTGATTTGACACATTTCTCCAAACTCGGATCACTGTTCTCAAAACAGTTACCACAGTGATCTGAACACTTTGTAATTCTGCTAAACAGATACAAAACTACATTTTTATTCATTTTACACACATTGCAAATCACATGAATCATTTTCTCAAAACACTGTGTACAAAGTTTTCAAATGTTTTCAGGAAAAAAAACGATTACAGCTTTTTTATTGGTTTTACACAATTCTCAAACATTTATGTACCATTTGTCCAAACACAATAAACAAAACTCTGGAATTTGTCATATTATCAAATGTACTTGGTATGTTTTAAATTGGCCCCAAAATGATAACTGCTTGGTTAATAATACACTACACACAACACAGGGAATTCAGTTTTCCTATCGGTTCACACATTTATCACAATTGCATAATGTAACAGGGAAAGTATGAAAGGGAAAGTATACATAAAGCAAGAAAAGAATAAGAGTATGCAAGAGAAGGGGGAAATAAAGAGGTGTAAGTGTAAAGTGGTGGTTTGGGTAGAGGAAGGGGTGTAATTAGAAGGAAAGGAAGAGTGGAACAGATAGAGGGAGATCATATGAGGAGAGTGGAGGATGTAAAAAAGGAAGAGAGGGAAAGAGATGGGTGGAGGGCATTGGTGTAATGGAAAGAGCAGGGTATACACCCCTAATTATTAATCTTTGTTAATGTTAATAAAAATACAGTCATTCATTGTCTGTTTGTTAAACAAATGTTAACAAACACAACTTTTGATTTTAATAATGTATTGGTAAATGTTGAAATTAACATTAATTTAGATTAATTAAAGGAATCTGCCTTATAGATTAGGGTGTGGTTTCAAGCTCTTGAGTTCGTCTCTGGGTCATGTCCTTCCATTCTGGAATTGTGAAGGTGCTTCCTCATTGAGGCATGATGGTTGGGCAGTAGCCGTAGGGAGAAGTGTCACAGACAGCTAGACTGGTGTGTACAAATAAGGGAGTTTACTTCTAGTACATCAGACTTAAATTTTCCTGCCTAAATTTAAAGATCAGTAAGACAGATATGAGGACAAAAAGGAGAGCAACAGGGAATAAGATGATAGAGATCAGAAAGAGACTAAGTAGAGCAACAGGTAGGAGGAGGATACAGATCAAAAGGGGACAGAGATATGTAGTATATATAATGAGCTGCATTTGTAGGTGTTATTATAGCAGAATTCTTAACACACAGTTTTCAAACCATGGTTACGACCATGGCTAAGTGTATCCTCTTTTGAATGTACACTGTAAAAAAAAAGATTTTTTGAACTTGTAAATAAAGATAGCATAATTTAAGTACATTTTGCAAGCAAATACTATTTTGTCTTTTTACTTAAAAACGTCACGTTTAGTTCAATAAGCTACTTGAGGTTTCGTTTTCATTTATTGTGCTTAAATACATAAGTACATTCAAATGGAACTGCCCAAGTAATATTTACTTAGTGTTCATCTAATGAACTAATGCAAAAAAATAACAAACGCAAGTAAAAGTTACTCCACAAAGCCAGGCAATCTATGCGCATGCGCTCTTGGTCCCTGAAGTGGCGCGCAGCAGAGGCAGAGGAAAGCAACGGAAAATTTTCTCGACGACTGATGTGACTTTTACACAGTAAGTTATTAAATATTTGTTTATTTGTCAATTTGGTTATGTTTGCAGAAAAGTATAGAGTTATTAATCTGTCTGCAGTCCTGGTGGGTAAAGAATTAAGGCGTAAACTATATATGTTCGACAGAGTTGAGTTTGCTAAAGAACCAATTTGCACAAACATCCGTTATTAGCAAAAGGCATCTGTTGAAAACAATTTTCTTGTATTTAACATGTAATCTACGGATATGTTTAATGAACAGAGAACTTAAAGATGAACTTTGCCCGACAAGAGCGGCGCGACGCGTCTCGATAAATGGCAATATAACCCATGTTAACCCTTGTTCCCTCACGTGCCATCTGAATTATAAATACAAGTTTCCTAATTAGAAATTGGACATGTACAGCCTCGGAAGCAATGTTCCCTCTAATTTTTTTTTCTCTGTTGAGCGCACATTTTGGTCAACTGAGCAAAAACATACTTTATATCAGACCTGTACAATGAACGTAAACACACACAAAAAATGGTTTTATCATGCAACTGTAACATTTAACTTTAATGTGCCGTTTCTATTTTATTTGTCCCTTGATGTAACTTAGTGATATATTAAATAATATGTTTGAAAACAAGCAGTTCAGTCACTAAATTAAGCATTTAGGTTAATTTTAGGTTACTTGAGATTTTTTCACATTGCTGTATTAACTGTACCAATCTTTACCAAGAAATTCTATTAAAAAATAATTTCTGTCCACCTGCAGGACAGTTTAATTCTTTATAATAATATAATATGAGCAGTTACACTGATGGTTTGGAACAACCATGTGTTTTTGTACAGTCAATTATTAGCAGTGTTAAACCATCAAAATTACATGTTAATTGCTTATGAATTTCCCAGATTTTATATACCAGGAGGTTTCAAGATTTTTCGTGGCAAGGAGCCCTAAACAATCCCCTTGTGAGATAAATTTTTTATTAGGCTTACATTATAATATAATATATTTGAAAACAAACTGGAGCATTTAAACAGATCTGATAGCTAAATATTTGTAAGAAAAGTGAATGTTAACTCTTTTATAGTTATCTAAACATAAAACCTGAAACCCACACCACCTTTAAAATTAGGTATATCACTGATGTATTTTGAGTTTGCAAGCTACACCTGTGGTGGGAGTGTGATTGTAAATGTCTCAGAGTTTTGTTACCATTCTGTGCCCATCATCCGTTATTTCCACCACTTTTCATTAAAATATGGCGTTTTATTTCACATTTCTTTTCGTTTCGCGTTGCCTCTCGTGTTGAGGTATTTAGTCCGCAAACATGACAGTATCATAGACTGTAAAAAAAGATGGACGCCGTGACGCCGCTTCCTTCCATTGTAATGAACTGAAGCCAAAATGGGCCGACGAATGGGTGCTGACACGTTACGCAATACGTCAAAAAAAAAAAAAGCTTGGTGCCTGAGCATGCACAGAAGGAATCGTCAGTGGAGCCTGGAGGCGGAGTCACGGTATCAAACTTCCGCCCAGACGACTGCGTCATCATTCATGTATTTTAAATAGACTATAAAAATTATACACAATTTAAAATTCTACCTATAAAATAATAGGCTATTCTGTTTCTAGAGCAATAATATTTTTGAAACAGCAAATTCAGTAGATAAACTCAATATAATATGCCACTAGAAACAACTCTAAATCGTCAGAAACGGTCCTGTCATTTTAAATTAAGTTAAACTAACGTTACGGGAGATCGATTGCTGTAATTAGAGTAGGATATCATTAGTTTTGTCCTGCTAATCATTATTTTATACCCATAAAAATAATAAGTAACTGCCAGATAACGATCACCTGCTTTTTCCCGACATGGTTAACATTAGGTGTGTTATCTTAACTAATAACATTTATTAATTAGCTTATAACGCCCACATTTAATGTTACAGAAAAAAGTTCAGTGATCCGTCAGATCCTGTAGGTCGGTTAGTACAGTTTACTGCTGAACAACTCATTTTGTTGGTGTTAAATAACAAAGAAATCGAAAATTAATAGTTAGTTATACATCTTCAATCTCCCCTCGAAGCTCCGACAGTCCTCAGACAAGCTATCAATCAACTGCGAATCATGATGACATGCCCCGTTTTTATAGCATCAAATTGCTAGCTAAAATCTAAATTATCACAAAATTGAGCAATTGAATATATATCAGTGTGATAACTACCTTAAATGACCAAAACCATCTTTCAGAAAGTTTTATTTGAAGCAGAATTAATTTTTAAGTTTTCACTGAAGTCTCATTCGACTGCATTGAGAGGGCGGGGTTTATGACCTGTACTGCATCCAGCCACTAGGGGGCGATCAAAGAGCCCGCAGCTTCACTTTTCAGGACGTATGAGACACACCCGGACAGTATTCTTACCGCGACTGTTTTGGCTCAGGGCCAGCCAGCTCACGCGCTCAATTATTCTCTTTCTATGAAACCTGTAAACCGCATTCACCGGTTCTAACTCTATAGTGGTTGTCCAGAGCACTTCAATTATTTCTCATTTAAACTACTACAATCAAATGGATTTCCCCACACATGATTTTCATGTCTGTTCTCTGCACGCGCGCAGCCTAGAGGGAACATTGCTCGGAAGTCATATTTATGAACCCGGGATTAGACCCGTTAACTTTGTTGTGACGGAGAAAACGGCTAATCCCCCATTAATCCACATGAACTACACTGTTTTGTCTTATCGATAAAATCGATAAGCATTTGATGCATTTTAATCAAGTTAAACAGAGATTATACGCCCTATTGAACCTATACAATAGTGATACAGTGTATGTGTTCAGGCAGCCGTAACTCTACCAGATATTGCAAACACTTACTTGAACGAAGTTGTTCCAAAATAAATTAACGTTAACTGTTCAAATTTCAAATCAATAAGATCAGTATATTTATTCAAATTTGGTAAAAAATCTATTTCTGACATTAACATTTCTAACATATGTTCCACAGATTGCACTCAAGGTCATGCAAGGTAAGTTGGCAATATTTCTTACAGCCTATACAACATTTTATTAACCTTGCAGTATGACACATTTCTGTAGATAATAAACACAGACACACACACATGTATGTATGTCTATATATATAAATATATATATATATATATATATATATATATATATATATATATATATATATATATATATATAAATGAAGACTTCAGATGCAAAAGCCTCTAAGTGCCATCTGAAATTTTCTTCTAACTTAAGCGTTTTTATCAAGCTCGTATGTTTAGGTTCAGTAATTCCACTTTAATGGCAATTCATAGGACATTTTCATTACCACTCTGAGGTCTGAAAACGCGCCGGCGCATTTTGCAGGTTTTTTTTCACATTGCAGCAAAACAGACTTAAAATACTCTGTCATTTTTTGTCATAGAGACATAAGTAATATATCAATTGAAACTATAGAATATCTTCTTTTATTTGTATACTCTCAGAGTAAAAACACAATGTTGTGCTTTTTGTAAAATAAAGAAAACTAACATGATGCGTGATTTCTCCTCTCCCTCTGAACGAAGTCCAATCTGATAGTTCTCAGAAAATGAACTGTAACTTAGTGAATACTAATCACAGAAAAATTAAACTTATGTCTAAAAAAACGTTAAGATGTCAGGTTTTAAATCATGTAAGTCAAATCGAAAACAAACCTTCTGTGTTTATGTAATCTGTATGAAAAGAGAGCCATGTCAGAAGTCCGTGATTCAGCTCATTATCTGCTAATGCGGCCACGCCCACGGAGCCAGCGCTATTCAGACGCAAATTCAGAGGCAATACATGCATTCATCGTCTCAATCGTGTATTTATTGTCTTGAAAAGTGTTTATCTGGATGTAAAAGTCATGGTTAGGGAACTCTAGAAGACATGCAGTTAGTTCCTGTTTTCTTTTCTTCTATAGATTAATTTTAGATGAGTTTTTGTTTCTTTAGCGCCCTCCGGCTGCAGTATGAATTGGAAACTCCATTCATGGAATAGCCTCTTCTTCTTTTAGATGAATTTGTGGACTAAAAATGCACAGAGAGCGCCCTCCGACTTCAAGGATGAATTGAAAACACCAGCGCTCATAGTAATGACAATGAATATTAAATAAATATAACTTCTCTGTATAGAAAATTGACATAAGCATATGAGAATCCAATATTTCTCCAAATGTGCATGCTTTTAAACTAAAAGCCTATATTCAGACTCTTTGCATCACAGAAATACATTATATTTTAAAGTATAATATAAAAACATTACTTTATATTGTAATAATATTTTTCTGTATGTTTCATATATCATGATGAGCTTGAGACATCACAGAAGGTTTTTTTCACAGCCTATCTGACTGAAATGCCTCATTAATATGCAAGTCATTTCAGCTCATTACTATCCAATTCTTTTGTCTTCTCAGGTGAGAATGGCCCATTTTTCAGTGGTGATTCACGCCTCCTCGCATACTGTGTTTCTTGGCAAAAAGTGTCTTACAAAAACTAAATCAATATATTGTTTTATATGAAGGAGTAGGCAGCATAATTTTTACATAATTTTGAAGCAAAAACTCTAGTTTACAACCTCCAGTACCCAAAAGTCTTGTGAACACAGATTTACTATACTTTTTTTGGCCTTATTTCAGTGACTTAAGTTTTTTGTTTTTTCAATAACCACGCATAAATGTTATTCCTTCAAAAACACAAACATGTACATACATGTTCCTCACATATTATTGTAGCCTAGTTTGTGCTGAATACAGTGTAATAACACTTTTGTCATTTATATGTTTATGAACAACTGAAAAAAGCACAAATGTCAGGGCATGTCAAAACTTCTCCAGGCCCCAAATCAGCCTCAGACTCCAGAGGGTTAAAGTGAAATAACTGAAAATAAACATACAAGCTTGATAAAAGAAGGCACTTAGAGGCTTTTGCATTTGAAGTCTTCATATCACTTCGCAAGATGTAAACACTGGTCCAGGAGCACTTCTGGTTTCATATTTTTTAAATAATATATAATTAAATCTTAAAGGTATTTGTGTAAAATTTTCATTTGGTTAAAAATGTAAAAAAACAACAACCTGAAACTGGAAATTCTTCTGAACCAGCGCTTTTTACATCTTCTGAATTGGTTAATGTGTGTGTGTGTGTGTATGTGTGTGTGTGTGTGTGTGTGTGTGTGTGTGTGTGTGTGCATCTTTCCTTTAGGTGCCACAGCATGAGGTGGTTGTGTAAAAAATGCAGCTTTGAGTCAAACAAAAGACTACAACTTTTAAAACATTTACAGCTCAAACACGGAAATTATAGCTGTCAGTCATCGACCCCTTGTCTGTTGTTGAGTCCACTTTAAAGAGCCATAAATGTGACATAGATTCAACAGTTATCTCAGATTTGGTGAAAAATCTGTGTGAATCAAACCCTGTCAGTTCAGCTTTAGGGAAAGATGTACCTTTTTCAACAGCATATAAGAGGAGAATTTATGAAAGAGAATTTTTCAGTTGTTGATCCAGAAGAATACATACTGGACAATAAAGACAACAGAACATTCCAGTATGTTCCGATAGTCCAGTCTTTGTTGCAAGTCTTGAAGAATATCGAAGAAAAGGACCTAGTCACTCAAAAAAATACTGTATGTGCATCACGTTACCAGTCCTTCAATGATGGATCTCACTTTTATGAAAATGAATTTTTCGCAGGAGATGTCGAGAGATTAAGTATTATTCTATAAATCGATGACTTCGAAGTGTGCACTCCCTTCTCGCAAGATTCACAAAGTCACCGCTGTCTACTGGGTGTTAGGAAACATTCCAGCACATGCACAATCAACATTGGCATCTATCAATTTAGCCATTCTTTGTAAAGCAGATGACACAAAGCGATTTGGATTTCAGAAAGTTCTAGAGCCACTGTTAACCGATCTTCAAAGCCTGTAAAAAAATGGCATTTTTATTCCAAGTTTAGGAAAAGTCATGAAGGGCACTGTGGTGAGCGTGGTGGCTGATAATTTGGGAGCCCATTCTGTTGGAGGATTCATTGAAAACTTCACAGGGTCTCATGTCTGTCGATTTTGTCTTGCAGACAGGTCCCAGTTTCAGACCACAGAAGTAAGATCTGGACTTTTTCAGAGGAGAGATAAAGAGCAGAACTTTCTGCATGTTGAGACAGTTTTGTCAAGTCCTACTTACACACCTTGCTATGGTGTGAAAAAACAGTCAAACAGTGAACTGTCTGAAAAACTTCATCATTTTCATGTAACATCTGGTTACCCACCAGATGCATTACATGACCTTCTTGAAGGTCTTGTTCCAGTGGAACTGGCATTGTCATTTCAAGCCTTTATCAAGAAGAAATATTTTTCTCTTGAGGAGCTCAATAATTGCATTCGACAGTTCCCTTATAAGTGGAGTGACCAAACAAATTGTCCACATTTGATTCCTGCTAATTTTTCCACAAAAAGATCTGTAGGAGGTAATGCACATGAAAATTGGTGTATGTTGCGTCTGTAGCCTCTCATGATAGGCTTGAAAGTACCTGAGGATGATGAAGTGTGGCAGATGTTAATGACCTTAAAAGACATTGTGGAACTTTTGATGGCCCCAGTTCATACAGAGCAGAGCATTTGCTACCTTGACTCTTTGATTTCTGAGCACCGACACAGATTTCTGGAAGTTTTTCCTCAAGAAAAGCTTCTTCCCAAACACCACTATCTTGAGCACTACCCTGAACTCATTCAGGAATTTGGTCCTCTGGCAGCCTTGTGGACCATAAGATTTGAGGCTAAACATGGCTTTTTTAAAAAAGCTGTCAGACAAACAGGCTGTTTCAGGAACATACTGATGTCCCTTGCAAAAAAAACACCAGCTCATGATTGCATTGCATTTCCATGAATCAAATGTGCTCAAGTCAACACTTTCGGTCACAAAAACTTCACAGGTCTCTGTGGATGTCCTAAAGCAGTGGTTCTCAACCGGTGGGGCGCGCCCCCCCACTCTCCCGGGGGGGCGCGAGTGGCTACAGGATGGGAGGAAAAAAAACGTAAAAAAAAAAAAAATTTGCAAAAAAATTTTATCACTAAACTACTGTCATAAAAAGTTATAGTTTTGTATATACATAACTCCTGAATAAAAATTAAAATGTGTTTGTACTGATTAAAAAAAAAAGTTTTGAACAAATTTGATTGGTTTGTCGATAGTGAGCGCAAATGCAGGTGATAAGCGGTTTTATTAAGCGAGTCATTGAGTCGTTCATTCACGATTCGTTCAAACGGCCGATTCATCACGAATGAGACAGATGTTTGTGAATGGGTCATTGAATCTTTGACTCAAACGATTTGTTCAAAACACTGAATCATTCAAAACACGATTGAGTATTGCTGTGAGATGCGCTATGTTGTGATCTTTGTTTGGATTCATCGGATCTATTTTCGCTGCTAAAATAGACCAAAACAGTCATTATTTCGTCTAAAATGTAAGTGACTTAATATTATTAACTTGTTTGTTGAACTGTCATATCAGTGTCACATTTTCAATCGCGAGGTGATGGTCAATTAAGTGATGGTCAGCTCTCTTGGTCGTCAGGTCGTGTGATGTATGTTGCTGAACTGTATTCAAATGTTATAAATATAAAAACACCACATTTTGAAATTGAACTGCAGTATGTCAATTTAGTTTATTTGTGTGTGCTGCGTTCATAGACTTTAGAAAATTTGTTTGATTTCTCCTCGAGAAGCTGAGCAAGCCTCAAAAGTTTAAGGTCTTTGCACCCTGACTGAGTCTGAAACTGTCGTATTCGTTTTTTCATTTTCATCATTTGGTGGATCAACTGTCAAAAACCCCTCAAAATATTTGATACGGATGCGAAAAATGCAGAAAATCGAACCATCCGAATTCATTTTTATGACGGACGGACGTTTCAGAGGCGTTATATATATATATATATATATATATATATATATATATACACACACAGGGTGCGATTTGTAGGAGGGGATGGGGGGAATTTCCCCCCTTCTGGTCTATGTATCCCTCCCTCTGCTGAAATATTTTTAATATTTAAAAATATTTAATATTTTAAAAAATATCCCCCCCGGGTGATGGTACTCCACAAACCACCAACAGAGCATATAAAATACCAAAAATAAAAATATATCTTTTTTTAAAACATCGCCAAGTAAAACGCTGCGTTTATACAGAACTGTCTCTTTACCACCAAAACAAACGGGACACTTTTCAGACGCGCATTCCGACTTCGTCTCAGTGCCAGCTAGGCTCAAGTCAAACGAGAGCGGAAAAGGTGCAGGTGACGACGAGGGAGCTTCAGTTGAACAACAGTGAATTGCGGTCAGATGAGATTTTGTCAGGCTATGTCTGTAAAACTCAGAAAAATGAACACGACTGTCCAATCAGCCGTTATACTGTGCTCGTGGAGCGCACTCAAGAATTGCATGCGCAAATGCGCCGGCGCGCGCTGCATAATGACTTTATTATAGCTTAAATAAAGCGCAAAAGAAACTACGAGCAATGATGGTCGTTGTTCTGTTGAAACTGAAGTCATGAAATTGCCAAACATGCGATTAAAGCTGCCTCAAAACTGTGCATGCATGTATATATGTTGACATAGTTTTAAAGCTATTGTTATCCAATTTGTTGGCCTTAAAACGTCTTAAAATGCACATATGTACACCAGGGAAATCTAAATTTTCTCGGGGGAGCATGCCCCCATACCCCCCTAGCAAACAACATTTTCTGACCTCGGGAATTATGAAACCCTGCGTACGGCCCAGCTTAAATTCTATATAACAAAATCTGAGGTAAACGTGTATGCACTTTGATCAAAAATAAATGGGGCCAAACGCGATTGAATGTAAAGGTTTGTGTCTCGTTATTCTATTAATAGCTACCGATTGATTTTGCATTTCTATCAGAAATTAGGAATTATTAATGTCATTGTAGTGTTGCAAATATCTAAGCTATGTAATACTTCAAATCTCAAGGTTAAATCAGAAGATTTAAAAAAAAAAAAAAAAATGTTTCTGTAACAGCTGCCAAAAATAGTATATAGCACTGTGGTTTTTAACAAAAAAAACAAACAAAAAAAAATTCAAAACATCCTCCACTCTGTTTTTTTCACAAATCGCACCCTGTATACAGGGAGTGCAGAATTATTAGGCAAGTTGATTTTCTGATCATATTTTTTTCCCAAGCACATTTTACCAATTCCAATCCACATCAATCTTAATAACTACTATTAATATTGTTTTTAATCATTTATAAGTGATATATAATTGTTCATGAAGGCTGGAAATGAAAAATGCCTTATATTCAGGTGTGCAGAATTATTAGGCAAGTTTTCTTTTACAGGCAAAATGAGCCAAAAAAGAGATTTAACTCAGACTGAAAAGTCAAAAATTATTAAATACTCATGAGAAGGACGCAATACTAATGCAATACTAGAAATTGCAAAGTTAAAGCATGACCAAGGGACAGCAAAATGCTCATTGGGTCAGCGGGGTCAGACAAAAACAGGTGGAAAAGAAAAGACACATGTTAACTGCAAAATAATTAAGAATTATGTGTGAAACCATCAGGAACCCTTTAGTCTCCAGCGCCACCATTTTCCAGAACTGCAACCTACCTGGAGTCTCCAGAAGTGCAAGGTCTCAGGATCTCAGAGACTTAGGTTAGCTAAAGAATCCTAAAAAATGACCCGCACTTGATAAGAATCACAAGCTGAAGTGTTATAAAATACATGAAGACTGGGTTTTTATAGGCCTTATAAACCGACAGCTTGAGAGTGACTCCTGAAGGACCAGCACCACATCCTCTTGTACCACTGTTTGAAGAATTTATCTTCCAGAATCTGGCAGTAAGTTTTGGAAGATCATTTTTAGTCCATCTCTGCAAGACAGACATTTCAGGATAAGAGATGGACTAAAAGTGAACTCAAACACCTTACTGCCAGATTCTGGATAAATTCTTCAAACAGTGGTACAAGAGGATGTGGTGCTGGTCCATCAGGAGTCATTCTCAAGCTGTCTGTCTATAAGCCCTATTAAAACCCAGTCTTCATGTATTTTATAACACTTCAGCTTGTGATTCTTATCAAGTGCAGGTCATTTTTTAGGATTCTTTAGCTAACCTAAGTCTCTGAGATCCTAACACCTTGCACTTCTGGAGACTCCAGGTAGGTTGCAGCTCTGGAAAATGGTGGCGCTGGAGACTAAAGGGTTCCTGATGGTTTCACACTTAATTCTTCACCTTAATTCTTAATTATTTTGCAGTTAACATGTGTCTTTTCTTTTCCACCTGTTTTTGTCTGACCCCGCTGACCCAATGAGCATTTTGCTGTCCCTTGGTCATGCTTTAACTTTGCAATTTCTAGTATTGCATTAGTATTGCGTCCTTCTCATGAGTATTTAATAATTTTTGACTTTTCAGTCTGAGTTAAATCTCTTTTTTGGCTCATTTTGCCTGTAAAAGAAAACTTGCCTAATAATTCTGCACACCTGAATATAAGGCATTTTTCATTTCCAGCCTTCATGAACAATTATATATCACTTATAAATGATTAAAAACAATATTAATAGTAGTTATTAAGATTGATGTGGATTGGAATTGGTAAAATGTGCTTGGGAAAAAAATATGATCAGAAAATCAACTTGCCTAATAATTCTGCACTCCCTGTATATATAAACGAATAAACTAGTCAAAATATAGGCTACAGTTAAAGCTTTCCTTTAGTTTTTGTGAAATGCTCACACGCACTGGGGCCCCAACTGCAATGATCCAGCTTTGGGGGGGCCCAGCTTGCAAAAGGTTGAGAACCCCTGTCCTAAAGGATGACATAAAAGATTTGGTGCAACATCGGTATCCACGTGTCACAATGGTACATGTTGCAAATAACGTGTGCTTATTAGGCACCAACTATAAACCTGGAATGTTGCTATTTCATGGTTTCACTGCAGACTTGCCAGATTTTTGTGAGGTGATACAGTCTATCTTGGTTTGTAATGAACTGGTCTTTGTAGTGAGACTACTAAGCACATGGTACAACGAGCACCTTAGAAGCTATGAGTTGGAACACACAGCCAACATTCAGTTACTGGAGCAAAGAGAAATGGTTGACTACTATCCCCTGGCTGCTTACAGTGTTGCAGGAAGACGACTGACTACCTTAAAGCACTATATTTGCCCCTCTTTTTAGGTGCATGTTTATCAAAGTTAATGCTGTAGTGTACACATTTTTAATTAGGATGAATTGTCCTAATTAAAATTGTCTTTGAAGAGAATGACATTCACAAATTGGTTCTGCCCTCAGGCATCCCCAGTACTCTTCAGGACCTTAAATGTGTAATCAAAGAAACATTTAATATTCCAGACTGCTTTACTTTGATGTATGAAGTTTTTTACCAGTTTTCTACCTTGAGCTCAATAGATGATGTACAGGATAAATGTACTATAAAAGTGGTACAAACTGAACCCATCACCCTGAATCTGAGTGCTGTGGAAGAACCAATCCTACAAAATGAGTCTGACGCCATATCATGCAGTTCTCAGGACACTGTTGTGCTATGTCCTTCTGAAAATGAGACTTCATTCCTTTCTTTAGACTCCAGATCCAGCAGTTCCCAAGACACTGTTCTGCTATCTTCGTCTGAGAGTTCCACATCATGCCGTTCTCAAGGATGGCCAGCAAAGTTTAAAATACCAACTTTCTCATTTGATACAGAGCTCTTGATTTCAGAAGGAAACAAAGCCTACCAAAAGGATGGCACCCTCTTGAACAATCCAAGAGTAACAAGAAGTGTCCTTGAGACACTAGAGGGACAATATTTCGTTTCACGGCGTACCCAACAGGTGTCCAGATTATGAACGTAGTAGAGTTGTTGATTGAAAAGTACCCACGCCTCAAAGAGCCAGGGTCCTTTAATGGACAGTATGGTTGGCAACAGAGGATTAAATATAAGATGGGCAATTATCGAGCAAAATTAAGAGGCAGTCAACTTTCCTGCCCAGAGCTGGAGGTCAACTCTTTGAAAAGAAAGAAGACAAATGAAAAGTCTTGCCCCAAAGGCATGAAAACGCCCCAGGAAGGCTGAAGTAAATTACTTGCCCCCATTTCCATTTGAGGAAACTGAGGAAACTTTAGAGAAGGAGAGAGTTGATCTTCTTAAAGAAATTCAGAAGAAAAACAACAAAAAGGTCATCGGTGAGAAAATGGAGAAGACTTCTCCTATCGAAGATTAGAAATCATTAATCACTGCCCTGCTGTCAAAGAGGTGGACAGCTCTTTTTTGTGAATCTGAGGTAAACCTTAGTTCTTTTTTGCTTGCTTGATGGTAATATGTAGGTACTTATAACTCTGTGTTACATTTTATTTTCTTTGTCTTAGATCAAGAATGAGTTCAGAAGGATAACCACAGTTCCCCTGGAGCCAACCTTTCTGCAAAAACTGGACCTCTACGCTCCAAAGCTCCTGGATTTGTTTAAAAAGAAGGGTGGGGATGCAGGCATAAAAATTAGAAGTGTGCTAGATTCACTCTGCCAGGTAAATGTATATATTACACATCTCATCTGATATCCTGCTGCTTCTTGACTTTATAAATATGCAGTTGTATGAAAGAGTACACTGTTAATGTTCGCTGCAGTTTACTTTTGTTTTTTACAGCAAGTTAAGATAAGATAAGCGAGATGCTGTGATTCGCTGCCTGCTTTCCTACCTGGGAGAATCATCTGAGGAGCTCATTGAAGACTACCAGGTACATTAAAATTGACACACACATACATTCAAATTGACTTCATATGTGTACAGTACTGCAGACGTCTAAGGCACATTAGTATCTTCATCCCCAAAAATGTTTTTTTACTTTATCTTTGTGCTGTAGTTTGTCCTGAAATATCAGTTTACATTCCTAAACATTCATTTTGCCATTATTTGTAATAACCCAGTGAGATTTTTGTATGTACAGGGAGTCATACAGAAGATCAGGGGCCGTATTCACAAAACATTTTATCTTACAACTAAGAGTTCTCCTAAATAGCAGTAAAAGTTCTTAGCTAAGAGTTTTCTCTTAAAACCTATTCACAAAGCTGCGGAGACAAACTTTTACTAAGGAATAGACTGAAGTCTTAAGCTAAGAGTAAGGGCGGGGTTGACCTCGTTGCTATGGAGTATACACACAGTGATTGGCTGATGGGGAGGAGTCAGCGATTTAATCATAGAAATATTGTAGAATGATGTGTCATGTTTCCATATTAAAATAAATGTTTTAAAATACAAATGTTGCCCTATTCAAATAAATATTTTTTAATAAAAAAGTCAAAATAAATTGTTGCCATTGTTGCCATAAAGGTTTTAAAATAGGCTAAGTGTCACTAATTAAACTAGTATATACAGTTAATTGTCCACCTCTTGGGTGTCTGCATCTCGAGAGAATGCATCTCAAGCGACAAATTATGTTTTATAAACAAAGTTTGGGAGAAACACATTCAAACAGCCTTTCTAATCAGCTCGAGAGGAGGAATATATACACAGATGAGAGTCGTCTCGCCTATAGTTACTTTGACAATTTTCTGCATCCCTCCGCCACCCTGTCCCTCACTCTTGGCTGGGGATACGGGGAGAACTCTGGTTTTGGGCTAAATTCCAAGCTCGATCCCCTTGCACAGCACACCAAATACGCTTATTATATATATATTTTATTACTCTATTAAATCATTTGTAAGTGTGAACTCACGAAAACCACTACCACAGGTAATCAGACAATATATATATATATATATATTTTTTTTTTTTTTTTTTGGCGTCTCATTGTAGATTCAAATCTATAAATCAAAATGTATTGCATTTATAAAGAAAAAGTTCAGCACCCAAGGCTCAATCTCTATTGCCTCAATGGTGTACAGTGTCTTTGGGTGGATTAGGACTGTTTGTGATTTGGTCTTAGAGACTTAGGAGTCATCTTGACTACTAACTTTTCACAGACTTAGGAGCTAGTTTTAGCGCTAAAATGCTTTGTGAAATACTCTTAGAGCAAAAATGTAGGACTCCTAAAATTAGGACTGACATGCCCATTATTTTTAAGAGTTTCTCCTAAATCGGCAAGTTAGGAGCTACTTTTAGCCTTAAGATGTTTTGTGAATACGGCCCCTGGTCTCGCATTTCATTGAGTCTGTCTATATACATGAAGAAAGAGATAAAACTGAGACAGCCTAATCAAGAAAAACTGTGGCAATATCTGCAAAATGCTTAAAAAAAGGTGCATGCAAAGCTACCTTAAAAACTATATCAAGTGTACCTAGGCCAAAAACTGCTTTAAAGGTTTAGTTCACCCAAAAATTAAAATTCTGTCATTAAGTTCTCAAACCCTCATGTCGTTTCAAACCCGTAAGACCTTCGTTCATATTCGGAAAACAAATTAAGATTTTTTTGATGAAATCCGAGGGCTTCTGAAGCACACATAGGCAGCAATGCCACTGCACCTTTTGAGGTCCATAAAGGTAGTAAAAACATGGTTAAAATAGTGAACGTGACTACTGTGGTTCAACCTTAACACTCTGAGGTCTGAGGGTATCGCCAGCGATACCACCGTGGTTTTTTTCTTATCAGTGTGAAAGAGACTCAAAATACTCCGTCAATGTTGCACATACAATTAAGAGTTATACGCCATTTTAATCTGTGGAATATCTTTTTTCATTTGTGTACACTCAGAGTAAAAACAAAATGTTGTGCTTTTTGTAAAATAAAGAAAACGAACATGATGCGTGATCACTCGTCTTCTCCCTCTGAACGAACTCCAATCTGATAGTTTTTGGAAAATGAACTGTAACTTAGTGAATACTAATGACAAAAAAATTACACTTATGTCTAAAAAAACGTTAAGATGTCAGGTTTTAAAACATATAAGTCAAATCGAAAACAAACCTTCTGTGTTTATGTAAATCTGTATGAAAAGAGAGCCATGTCAGAAGTCTGTGATTCAGCTCATTATCCGCTAATGCGGCCACGCCCACGGAGCCAGCGCTATTCAGACGCAAATTCATATAAAAAAATTGATATAAACATATGAGAATCCATCAATATTTCTCCAAATGTGTATGCTTTTAAGCATATTAAGAAATTATGGTCAATATAAGATTTTAAGAGTCAAAATGTGAAGCTTGAGTCTTAGATCTTTTTAATGATGTATAGTTTGTCAACTGCACATCAACATTTAGGCTCTATAATATAACAAATATAGTAGCCTATATGAAATGCCCTAGAAGTAGGAATGTTCAGACGCATTGCATCACAGAAATACATTATATTTTAAAGTATATTAAAATAGAAAACCATTATTTGGTTAGAGACTTGAGACTTCTTTTAAAAACATTATAATGGCAATGTGTTCAATCTTTTGACTGGTAGTGTAATTTAACATAGGCCTATACACAATTTTCTTCATATCATGTGCAATAATACGTGCATGCATGAGATCACAAAAATCATGTTTTTTTTTTTGTCCTGAGTGGACTTTAATCCTGTTATCAGCATGATCACAGAGGGTTTTTTCACAGCCTACCTGACTGAAAGGCCTCATTAATATGCAAGTCATTTCAGGTCATTATTATTAGGCTTGGGTATCGAGTATCGAGTATCGATTGGAACCGGGACTAGCTTTGCGATTTTCCCGGAATCGGTCAAAAGTTTAAATTTCGATTCCTAGTTTCGATTCCCAGTCCGCCGACTGGAAGAAGAAACCGCTTAACACCAACGAAGAAGCGTCCACCGAAAGTGTTGGCATAACCGAGCGAGTCGAACATGGATAGCGTGCGTCGGCGGTCCAAAGTGTGGCTTCAGTTTTCTAAATAGAACGAAATCTCGGCAAAATGCAACATTTGCGGCAAGATTGTTTCGTGCATAGGAGGGTGCACGTTGAACATGATAAAGCACCTCCGTTCATGGAGTAGAAATAAATAAATCTCTTTGATGCGCTGCGCCGACCGTCCTCCGCTGCCTCTTCCTCTGGCTCCGACCCCCAGCCTGGCAATCCACACGAGATCCGATTTTTTCGTATCCGATCTGAGCCACTTCCAAATGTGGTTTTAAATCCGATACATATCCGATCTCTGAACATGCGACCTACGTCTAAACACGCATATCCGATTCCTATTGTAATTCCAAGCCATCAAACGGCAAGGGCGGCACGTTTGCTCACTAAAATATAGCTTCAATGTTGTATTATGAAGCAGACGTGCATGTATGCACTCGCACTAAAAATTCGCAGCTCAATATTAATGTGGGAACTTTGTCTAACATGAAAGAAATTGCGCACACACATATATTCAGCAGCTTCGCACGCGCGCGCTCTCTCCCTTGCTCGCTCGAATTCATTCAAAAAACGGAATTCTAAAACTAATGTAGATAAAATATCAAACACAAATTACCTTTATTTTCCGGTCTATATCCGTTCAGTCAGAATTCGCGCTGCAATACATCCATGACAGCTGTTAACTTATCCATTCTGACAGGCTAATCATGGCCACTCCACGAATTATATAAATAATTTTAATAGCACGGCCATTCAAAACCCGAGGATCTACTATGTGCATGTAAAACTATCAGTGACGATCATTTTGGGGCAGGAAGTAGCCTAATGTAAACACAGATATCGATACCAGTGGCGTCTAAAGTGAGTGTAAACACACTGGCCAAAAAATCGGATATGGTCAAAAGATCGGATTTGTGCATTAAGACTTGCAGTGTAAATGCATACACTCATGTGTAAATGTGTTTTCAATATATTCATAATTTATAATATTTATATTCAAGTTCATAGATTTGATATTTATATTGTAGTTGAAAACAGCCCTGTGAGAAATTCATAGTAAAGTTCATAAAAAGTAAAAAGTTCATAGAATTAAAATTGATGGAGAAGGTCAGACTATTTCCTTCAGAAAGACCGTTGGTTAGCTAGCTCATTTAAAATATCCTAAACTTTTTTTGACCCTGCCTCTTAAAAGAATCGGAATCGAGAATCGTTAGGAACCGGAATCGAAACAAGGAATCGAAATCGGAATCGGAATCGTTCAAATTCAAACGATACCCAACCCTAATTATTATTCAATTCTTTTGTCTTCTCAGGTGAGAATCACCCATTATACATGAGAATTCACGCCTCCATGCATACTGTGTTTCTTGACCAAAAGTGTCTTAGAAAATTTAAATCTCTCTATTGTTTTATATGAAGGAGTAGGCAGCATAATTTTTACATAATTCTGAAGCAAAAACTCTAGTCTACAACCTCCAATACCCAGAAGTCTTATGAACACAGATTTAATATACTTTTTTTGGCCTTATTTCAGTGACTTAAGTTTTTTGTTTTTTCAATAACCACGCATAAACATTATTCCTTCAAAAATACAAACATGTACGTACATGTTCCTCACATATTATTGTAGCCTAGTTTGTGCTGAATACAGTGTAATGACACTTTTGTCATTTATATGTTTATGAACAACTGAAAAAAGCACAAATGTCAGGGCATGTCAAAACTTCTCCAAGCCCCAAATCAGCCTCAGACTCCAGAGGGTTAATGTTACGAAGCGACAAGAATACTTTTTGTGCGCAAAAAACAAAACTAACGACTTTATTCAACAATGTCAGCTTCGGCCAATACTGAATCGGCATTTGGATGTAAACACAGAAATCTGCACTGGGTTCACTACAGTCATTATTTTTTTTGTTTTTGCAAACAAAAAGTATTCTTGTCACTTCACAACATTAAGGTTGAACCACAGTAGTCACGTTGACTATTTTAACCATGTCTTTACTACCTTTCTGGACCTCACAAGGTGCATTGCTGCCTATGTGTGCTTCAGAAGCCCTTGGATTTCACCAAAAATATCTTAATTTGTGTTCTGAAGATGAACAAAGGTTTTAAGGGTATGGAACAACATGAGGGTGAGGAATTAATGACAGAAATTTCATTTTTGGGAGAACTAACCCTTTAAGTGCAAAGGGTTATCACACCAAATATTGATTTAGTCAATAGAAGGTAAATGAAAATCAATTTATTAAAGCATTTTAAAGGCATCCCACTTTACAGAATATTTACACATGTGCCTAAACTTTTTTACAATACTGTTGCTTTGCAGGTAGTTTTTTAAACATCTTGCAGACACAGTTCTTCTGGATTTAGTCTGTCTTCATTTTTTCATACTTCATTTAATAACAGATTTAATGATGGTGAGACCAATTCTCTGTGTGGGGCACTTATCACATAAAATTAAAGGGAACATTCAGCTTACTGTACAGTATTGTAACCACTTTGCACTCATTTGTGTATTTGACAAGATGTCAGCAGAGACATGATTAAAGATGGCTTCACCAATCATGTAATGAAGATCATTGTACTGGGCAGCACTGCAGGAGAGGAAGATGCCAACATAGCTGACATCATCATCGTCATTGAGGGAACTGAGGTACTGTCAGGATGTAAGAACCTCACAAATGCGTGCCTTATGCTCATGGGCTTCATTTACTCCCTGAACTTAAGCTATCCTTCAAAGCAGAGAAACACATTTGAAGTGTTTCAGAAAATCTTTCTTGGGCTGGATGCTTTAAAATTTTCTCCAAAAGTTAGCTTTTTGCATAGAAAGCTACTAATATAAGTCTTGGCCATTTTGTTTGGTACTCGCACTTTTTGCTCAATTGTTCCTCAAGTGAGAATGTCCTCAAAAGTTTTGTTAATGTAAATATGAGCAAAGTTTGTACTGTACTTTGTACATTTTTGTCCATTTGTTTTTTCATTCCCTTTGTTTATTATGTGTTTCAAGAGTTTAACTGAAATAAAAGTACTCAAGGAAAATGTCTGTTAGTGTTTATTTTTTTTTATTTTTTTTTAATTTAGAAATACATCACAAATTATATTAAGTAATGTTTAAATAATATTTAAAGTAAAGGTTAATCAGGATGACTAAGAAAGATAACTAGGACTCTTAAGTAAAATAAATGCAATAAATCATAATATATTTATAAGCATTACTTAAATAAGATTTACAAACAAAGTAATCAATAATATTTACTGGGAATTCCCAAGTAAACTTAACTTAAAAATTTCTAATTAGCGCTACTAATAATTATATTTAGGCTTTTACTTGCCAAATGTTTGTACATTTACTAGCTTTTTCTGAGTGAAAATTATTTCCAAGCTTTTTTCAAGTAAATGCTACTCCAAAAATTTTTTCAGTGTACTTGGAATCCAGGCAATTATACAAATTGTGCTATAATTGTGCTACAATGAGATTGTTCCTCTCTCTGGAAATCCAGGCTTGCATCATATGTTATTCAAGAAGTGAAAAACTTAGAGTTTCAAAATTGGATCCACTCGTTTAGAGATTCAGGGCTCTCTACACCCCAGTACCCTAGTGAAAAAAAAGTATACTTTATTGTATTTTAAATATATTCCCTTTTTCTATAGTACACTGCAAATATACTAACAAAAAATGTACTATCATTAAATATATAAAAAGTATATTAGTATCATATTTTCACAATGCAACTTTTAACACACTTTAAAATAATTGTACTTTAGTATATTTTCTAAAAAATATATTTTAGAAAAATATACTTGAGGTGTAAGTTCAGTTTATTTTTTAAAAGTGTATTTATTTGCACTTTATAAAAATATATTTGAGGTATATTTTAACAGTGTGCTGAAAATGATCATTGCAACAATGCACTGAAAGTATATTTAAAAAATACATTATTTAATATCCTGAAGTTGTAGTGTATCTAATGTTAAATTTGAGTATATTTTTTAAGTTTACTTCTTCATCCTTGGAATTCATTATATTACTTGTGCTATTTATTTCAGTATGAATGCATTACAAGCCCATTTAGTATATGCAGTGTAGCCTATACAATTTCCAAATATGTGTAAATGTTTATTAAGTTTACACTGGCAGAATCATTTTACAATCGTACACACAAATTTATATTAAACAACACACCAGCACCACAAGTAATGCGAAAAAAATATGTCGAGTGGTTAAACTTATCGGAATTCAAATGTCTCTTCAACTTGGTCCGTGACCAATCAGATTTTGTTGCTCACTGCCTTCAGCCAATCAGAGCTGCTGATGTCACGGTCGTCGTCTGAATCTCCTCGCTCAGTCACTCAGGTGAAGTATAATGTCGCAATGTATAATTTATTTAATAAAACACTGAAAGCGCAATATATCGCTCAATCTTGGGGATTCTGACCAGTTCAATCAAGTGACATCGCAGCCTGACCGTGATGGCGACGACAACCGGCTAATCTAATGGCCTACGCGATCCTGAAAGAACCGGAGAAAAGTGCTGCTATTGGGAGGTGAGTTGTAGTCTACCAGTTAATAATCTTTATTTTATTTTCTTTAACAAACGGAGAGCGATATTTCGGCTTGATATCTTCTTTTTGAGTTTGTGTGTGGTGGTTTATGGCACATGTTTGTATGCAGCACCAAAATATTCATATGATTGGTCAAATCGGCCCGTATTCTGTACGATATTAATTCATAAAGTGTTTCATGCTTGACTATGTATCGAAAACAATATCGACATGCCATTCTGATACAATTCTCTGCTGCTAATCCTCATTTACTGTTCAAAAATAGTATTGGTTCAATGTAGGATTTAGACAGACTATTGTAAACGTGA
This sequence comes from Megalobrama amblycephala, assembly GCF_018812025.1. Taxonomy (NCBI): domain Eukaryota; kingdom Metazoa; phylum Chordata; class Actinopteri; order Cypriniformes; family Xenocyprididae; genus Megalobrama; species Megalobrama amblycephala. The sequence goes on from NW_025953345.1 coordinate 375,100, forward strand.
ATAAAGAGTTGAACATGCTGTCTTATATCTTTGGTATATTCTGTCAACAGATGCTGTTCTTCACAAGTCTCTGCGGTCATCATTGTGCCATCAGACACAATGAGAAGCTCATCAGAAAATGGAATATAATGTGTCATTTGTATTTGTGTATAGAGGGTCACCATGGTCCAATATTTTTTTTTCTTTAATGAAAAACATGGTAAGTTTTGCTGAATCTAAGTTTAAATAAAAACTATTGGATTTGTCAATGAAATATGTCTCGTCATTAGTGATGTTACATTTTATTTATTTTAATGGCCTTGAAAACAAATGCATTCAACTTTGGGAAAATGTGTTAAACTGTATTTAAATAGTAGCACAACTGTATTGTGTGAGATTATGTAATTCAAAGTACAGTAGTCAACATTTGAAGTGGATCAAAAAAGTTAGGACAACTTTGATTAAAGGTTTTGATCCGCTTCAAATCTTGACTATATTATACAAAGTATAAGTAATAACAAAGTGTATTGTTATTGACTGCAAAGTGCGTAATGTTTAACATTTGGAATAAGCCAAAGGTACTGAGCATACAGTATATACTATTACCTGTAAAATAATATATTCAGTGTATATTGCTTGTATTTTCTGAAGACACTCGTAATTATTTCGTAATGTACTTAAATCACAAATAAAGTGTACTTATAACACAAAGTGTACTCATAACAGAAATAAAGTATACTTATAACACAAATAAAAGTATACTTATAACAGAAATAAAGTATACTTATAATACAAAGTATATTATATCAAAAAATATACTTTTAACACAAATAAAGTATACTTATAACACAAATTAAGTACACTTTAATATCACTAATCGAGCATGTAATTAGTCCCTACACAGACATATACTTAAAGTGTACTAAGTATACTTGAAGTTGTTCCAGTTTAGCACACATAAGTATACTAAATATACTTAAAGTTGTATTTTAATACTACTTAATTTCAACTTAAATATACTTAGTACAAAATTAGTTGTTTCAAAATAGCACACTTTAAATGAACTAATCATTAACACACTTGAAATATACTAATAATTAGTCTTGCTGCAAGTATACTTAGTATACTTTTTTTTCACTAGGGTACCACTATCATTTAACATTTGCTGTAACGATGACAGCAAACCCCCAAATCAAATGTAAACTGCAAACATTCCAGCCAACAGTCATACACTCTCTCTCTCTGAGTCCTCAGCCAAAGTATGAAGAGGAGACAAGTCATCAAGCTAAGTGTTGCCTTCACCCAGTCACTCTGGAGTCACATGCTGTTTTTATTCATTATACAATAAGATCTGGGTGAACAGTTTTCCTGTGGTTAATGAGGAAAATTAAGGAGTTTTTGGAGCACATCATCTTTGAATCAGTGAATAGCCAGCAATACAGTGCATACATTGTGTTCCTGCTAGAAATTATTCAGAACTTCCAATATTATGAAATCATTCCCTGATCACCTAAAGCATCCCATGGTGATCTTTATGAAAGCTCAACTTTTATATTTTTCTTGGAAGACAGTGAAGGTCTCTTAGCTTTGCTTTTGCTCTGAGAGTTCCTTACCCACCTAGCTTTCTAACTCAATTTCAGTTTACACCGATGGCAACTATGTGAGCTACATAGCCTCCTCTCCATGTTGCGTGAAGGCTTTGAATGCACTGTCAAGACAAATCACTTCAGTGATGTGTCACACACCCTGACACGACAGTTTAACAAGAATCCTTGCACAGAGACGCATGCCAGGGGCCAAAAAAATTGGAGTGAACTATATTGCTCCTCTTTTCAACCATTAAAAAAAAAAAAAAAAATCTATAAATTCTCTATAAAAAGCCCAGCTCAGCTCAGTTACCTGCTATATCAGTAGCCAATTAGCTTGCTGCTCAACTTTCAAATACTTGGTTAGCATTTTCTGTAGCAGTTGTAGCGCGCTTTCAGAAATCCTCTAAAAATTCAACATTGAAGATAAGTAAACGGTCTTTCTTAGGCTATATCACTATGCATTATTGCGTGGTCTTCCTTATTAATTCCTTATCAAGTGACCATACACATGGTTCAAAATCATGTTTAAAATCAACTGTCATGTTAACAGACCTGTTTTAATGCTTAGACTACACTTATTAGCAGCTAGAGAATATGCAATATTGTGTTTATGCAGCAGCAGAAAGCAGACAGTAGTTGCTGTGAGGATACAGTGACAAAGCATTGCTGGAATGTGAACTTGTTAAAGTGAAATAGCCATTCGCTTTTGATTTTGTATTGAGTTTACAGCAATTTTCAGTACTTTTGGGGAGCAGTAGTAGCAGCATGTAGGCCTATAGCAAATCCAGATTGCAATGTTAGTGAATATTATCAACAGCACTCATTTCCAGTAGAATTAGACTTTGGGCATATATATATATATATATATATATATTAACCGCTGTTCGTCCTGTAGTTGTGATATATATATATATATATATATATATATATATATATCACAACTACAGGACGAACAGTGGTTTATACTAATGTTGGATACTTTTATCTTCAGCATAAGAGTAGGCTAAAGGTAAGTAGATCATTCACATGAATAATGGTAATTAATTGCTTTTCACTTACCAGGGCCGCGTTCCAAGTTTTTTTTTTTTTTTTTTATGCCCTTCCCTCGCTAACTTCCCTCAGTCTCGTTGACTCAGTCCTGAGTCAAGAGGGAGCGAGGGTCTGTCCATATAAACTTCCCTCGTCCGAAGTGGAACGGATTCAAAATGGTGGCAGGGATTCCCCTGAGGGGAAGTGCTTAGGGAAGTTTGTGAGTGCGTCTCTAAAATTGGAGTGAAACTAGACATGTGCCGATATTCAGTAATACAATATATATCACGATAATGAATATGCACAATATTGTTATCGCGGGCACTTCATAATACCATAAATAATAATGTAATAACTGGCAGTTGTTTAGTACAGTGTGGGGCTAAACGGAGCTATACTACTCTAGTATACTTGCATTATGCTAACTAGTGCGAGCACTCGCGTCCCATACACCGCACGACTGTGAGTGTCCCTTTTCGCAGAATAAAACAGTAGGAGGCAGTACTGTCTTTTCTTTTATTCTGAACACAGAATAAGAACTACTCAGGCAAGGCCAGATTGCCAAGTCCCTCCTGTACACATATCTCTCCATGACAGTGAGAGCCACACTTTTTAATACCAGGTGGTAAATGAACTAAACTAACTAGAACATAAACAAATCACTTTGCTAAAGCAAAACCCAACCATCTTGCTTAAATAATACATAAATCAACTCAAAACAAACAAATACCCATAATGCAACCAGCTGCTGGTGTTGAATGCTGGGTCATTACAATATCCCCCCTCAAGAGGGTTAGTGTCCCCACAACCCTAATCCCCTACAACAAAATCCAATAAATGTCCTGGCCGACATCGAACACGCTTCGGTCCCCCTGGTGTTCTACCCTCAGCGCCAGGCTCAGCCCTGAGTCTGTCATTGTCCGTTTCGGCGCCGGGGGTGGATTCTGGGGAGCCTCTCTGGCTCCCACCATTCTCTTTCTCTGGGGCCAGCGGATGGTATGGTGCCAACCGATCCTTATATAGCACCACCCGTCGACCCCGTCCAGGCATTCAGACCCGGAAGACCACCTCAGAAATTTTGTCCAGAATCTCTCCGGGTCCCTGCCAATGATGAGTCAGTTTGGGTGACAACCCCCGCTTCCTCTGGGGGCAGAACACCCACACTCTATCTCCTGGCCCAAGGGTAGGCCCGTGAGCCAGAGTGTCTGCTGTCCTATATTCCCCTTCCCAGGGTCTGCAACTATACTACTCTAGCATACTTGCATTATGCTAACTAGTGCGAGCACTCGCGTCCCATACACCGCACGACTGTGAGTGTCTCTTTTCGCAGAATAAAACAGTAGGAGGCAGTACTGTCTTTTCTTTTCTTTTATTCTGAACACAGAATAAGAACTACTCAGGCTGGGAAGGTAGAGATTGCCAAGTCCCTCCTGTACACATATCTCTCCATGACGGTGACAGCCACACTTTTTAATACCAGGTGGTAAATGAACCAAACTTACCCAAACTAACTAGAACATAAACACACATCACTTTGCTAAAGCAAAACCCAACCATCTTGCTTAAATAATACATAAATCAACTCAAAACAAACAAATGCCCATAATGCAACCAGCTGCTGGTGTTGAATGCTGGGTCATTACAATAATTTATTACCAATTATTCAAATTTTTCTAATGCATTTAAAGAATACTTTCCCCATCAACCTTATAAAATGCACAGCACCACTGTATTCTGCGTCAAGGGGATACGTGCACACGTAACAAAGGGGACACGTTTTACACGTAAACAAAACGTTTACGTGTAAACGTAAACAAAATGTTTACGTTCCCAACGTCCATGAGAAGCACATGGCGGAACGAGTGAAGGAGATGCGCTGAATGAAAATGAAAGTGCGCGTTCACTTTCTGACAGCAGGGGCGCTGATGGAACAGCAGAAACAAAGAGGATAGAACCAAAGAGGTGAAACTCTGATCTTTTTGGGTAACAGCCACGAGGTGGCGCTTCGGTAGCGCGGCAGCCATTTTGGGGCGAAAATGCCAAATGGACAATAGAATCCATCACATCTTACGTGCCCAAAAACGGCGAATCTCACAGCCAAATCAGAAACACAATAGAAAATCTCAAATTCAGTAAATTTTATGACACCTATACTAAATGTTGTATTGTCTTAACCTACATTTGTTTCATGTGATCAGTTGTGGAATCCAACAATTACACATCTGATGTTATGTAGTTAGCCTACTTTGAGTATTTCCATTTTATGCAACTTTACATATTTACTATTAATAGTAAATTAATAATTAATGTGTGATCCAGGGGATTAAAACGTATATAGGCAGACCTAGTGGAGTAATAGTAGTCTAGCTAAAGAAATACGTTTTAATCCCCTGGATCACGCTACAAACATAATGATCTTATAGAACATGATGCATAGCTGTGTCTGTTATGGGATCATAATTGCCACTTTTGTACACAGTGGCTGTGTTTTTTTGTTTACATAATCTTGCTTTAATGGACATTAATATAAGACAACACTGCAAAAACAGTTTACTGTCAAGCTGTTATATTCTGTTATATATTTATTGTCCAACATTCCCAATTTTTCTGATGCATGTCCTTAATTTAATTTCATATGTTGGTATTAGCTAATTCAGTGTTTATAATGCTAATACTTGAATTTCAAAGAACTTTAACCCAAACTGACTGGGTTTCTAGAGAGCAAAGGTTTTGTGAAAAAAGTGGAAGACTTAAACACAAAGTGTGTAAAATAAACTGTTAAAAGGATTTGATGATCACTAGCGATAGTATTTTATTCTGTGTTGTCATCATTCAGGTTGGATTTTAGCTTTAATGTAGCCTATGTTTTTTTTTTTTAACAAAGCAGCTGATATTGCCTTAGAAACTAGTGGACTGCCGAGTTGCTTTCACCCCAAATTGGCGGAAACTCAGGGCTGCTGCTGGGCACCGGTGTTGCAATGGAACATTCAATTGAGTTTTGCTTCTTGTCAGTGTATATTCTTTGGCAAAAATGCAGAGGTTACCCCGGAAACCCAGTGAACAAAGCAGCTGCGCTACTAAACAGTTTTTAAAATGTAAAACAGCTAATCAATTTTTTTTATTCACAATGTTGATCATCACAGCACCAAATACTTAATACTTAAAGACTTAATAGGCTATTTATTTTCAAACTTAAACATTTTTATATTTTAATCTGGACTACAACTTCCCCTAATGATTGAAAATATTCTGATTTGTTTGTTATTGTTCAGTAAACCTTAGTGACATAAGGCTTCATTAGTTAACATGTTAATTCATTATTACCAAAATGATAAAAAATAAAAAATACTTAAAAAAAAATACTTATACAGCATTTACTAAATCTTAGTTAATGTTAATTTCTTAGTTAATGCTTAATAATATTACTAAAATCAAAAGAACTTATTCAATGGACTTGAGATAAAACTAACAATGATCAGTTGTGTTTCTTGACATCTACATATGTGACCCGTCACGGAAACCAGGGACACAAGTCGGCAGCACAACTCTCGAGCAAAATGAGAAAGAAGCATTTTTTTTCAAAATTGGTGATTTTCGTTTTTTTGCAGAATCTGTTAGTTGAGATCATGAAGAAGCCTTTCCGTGTTTGAGATAGCAGTATTGGTATATTTAAAAGCGTACATTTTGAGGTTGAAATCGGCTTGTTTTTCGGAGACTTTAGCACGCAGTAGGGGCGTGTCATTGTCTGTGTGTATTTCCATACTGGGAAGCGTGGCTACTTACTATGCAGCGCTCTGGCCGGCTCTAGCTGATATCAAAATTCAATGAATGTTTTGAAGTACTACTTCGACAAGCCGGATGCTTATGAACAAGCGCTCACTGATTCTGAAGACGATCTGAGCGACGATGAAAGCGGCATAATAAGACATTACCTCTCTGGAGTCGGGTAACGCGCCGGCGCATTTTGCAGGATTTTTTTCACATTGCAGCAAAACAGACTTAAAATACTCCGTCATTTTTTGTCATAGAGACATAAGTAATATATCAATTGAAACTATAGAATGTCTTCTTTTATTTGTGTACATTCAGAGTAAAAACAAAATGTTGTGCTTTTTGAAAAATAAAGAAAACTAACATTATGCGTGATCTCTCGTCTCCCTCTGAACGAAGTCCAATCTTATAGTTCTCAGAAAATGAACTGTAACTTAGTGAATACTAATCATAAAAAAATTATACTTAGCCTATGTCTGAAAAAACGTTGAAATGTCAAGTGTTAAAATGTGTAAGTCAAATCGAAAACAAACCTTCTGTGTTTATGTAATCTGTATGAAAAGAGAGCCATGTCAGAAGTCCGTGATTCAGCTCATTATCTGCTAATGCGGCCACGCCCACGGAGCCAGCGCTATTCAGACGCAAATTCTGAGTCAATGCATGCATTCATCGTCTCAATCGTGTATTTATTGACTTGAAAAGTGTTTTGAATAGCCATAGTTAGCGATCTCTGGCCTCTCTGTTAGTCCAGTTATTTCCTGGATTGCCTATTCTTCTTTAACAGGCTTCTCAGGTGACAACATTTCATTTCATGATTATAGTGACCAAAATGATCACGGTTATCACAGAATCCTGTTCAAAAAGTCAATTCACCAAGTTTTATGTGGAAAACCAGCAAATAAAAAATAAAATTAGCATCAATATGTACTTTTTCTTTACATAAACATTAAAATAATAACATTAAAAATGATGGGCAGATTTTAAAGGAGTGTCTTGCAACATGTTATCTACAATGCACAAGTTCAAATAGAGTTTTGACAAAAAAGTCACATATTTCAGCCTCTAAATCATTTTTATAAAAGTCAAAAAAGATAAATTACTGACATTTACAATGCACATTAACCTTTATTATTAATAGTATGCGGTCCATGCAGCTTTACAGGGGGTATGGCTTATCTAAATGAGATGTAAATGAGCCCTATTGTCACTCCCAGCAGGTGAGAACAGGCGAGAACTGCAACTTTAGAGGCGTTTTTCTCCCTATAGAGCTTTCTTGATTGCCTACCTTCAAATGGCCACAACTTCTCCAAATATTATCAGATTTCCATGTGTCACACATCGTTGGAAAGCTTGGAGACTGCACTTTCAGAATCTGTGAATAACTCAAAATGCCCCAAAACCGACTTGTGTCCCTACTTTCCGTGACTGGTCACATATAGATGTGGGATTCACACTCGAGTTGCATCAATTGACATAGTGATAACCATTTCACGGGACAGAGATATGACATATAAAAATAGTAACGCATTAAGCAATGTAAATGCAGACAAATAGAGTGATAGAAAATATTAGTTTCAAAATATTTTTGAAATTCTATTCCAAATATTTGTTAAACTTAATGACTTATAAACCTTAAATGTCTCACTGTACATTGCTCTTCTTCTTGTGGTGGAGCATTGCTTACACAGTAGCCTGCATCTGCACTTGAGCAACCTCGCTGGTTTCAGGGGCAGACTTCGGTGATTTGATTTTGGAACCAGGCTGAGTATTCATCCCTCAACATAAACCTCATTCTTTTTATCTGAGAAACCTCCAACAATGCCTTTATTTATTTTAAAAAGGCATTGTTTCATTAGCATGGCAAAACCAGAGTTGCGTGTCTTCACATTGCTAAGAAAGAGAAAGGTTCTCTCGCAAAATTAAAGGTTAATGTGTCTGTTTGTCAAGATGAAATGGTTGGGTGCATTTAAAGTTGAAGCAAAGTTCTTGCAGGCTTGCAGGACATTAGATGTACAAAGACTGGCAACTCCTATTATTTATGAATGGGAGAAAGTGCAACGCACAGTATGGCAGGATATATAAACTTGAGCAAGGGTTTGCTGTCCCCCAGCCAACGCATCATGTTCCTGGGGGCAGTATTTGACGCATCCAAAATGCAGGCCTGGATTTCGCCAGATCAGCCTCCTCAGTAATTTCCTTGAGCCTTTTATCCCTCTGGGGTCTGAGGATTTTTGGGGCCTTGAGAAGTTTTGACATGCCCTGACATTTGTGCTTTTTTTCAGTTGTTCATAAACATATTAATGACAAAATGACAAGTGTCATTACACTGTATTCAGCACAAACTAGGCTACAATAATATGTGAGGAACATGTATGTACATGTTTGTGTTTTTGAAGGAATAGTGTTTATGTGTGGTTATTGAAAAAACAAAAAACTTAAGTCACTGAAATAAGGCCAAAAAATATATTAAATCTGTGTTCACAAGACTTCTTGGTATTGGAGGTTGTAGACTAGAGTTTTTGCTTCAAAAAAATGTAAAAATTATCCTGCCTACTCATTCATATAAAACAATAGAGAGATTTCGATTTTCTAAGACACTTTTTGTCAAGAAACACAGTATACGTGAAGGCGTGAATCATCATGAATAATGCTCTGATTCACACCCGAGAAGACAAAAGATTCGCATAATGACCTCTAATGACCTGCATATTAATGAGCTCTTTCAGTCAGGTAGGCTGTGAAAAAACCCTCTGTGATCATGCTGATAACAGGATTAATGTCCACTCTTGACAAAAAAAAAACATGATTTTTGTGATCTCATGCATGCACGTATTATTGCACATGATGTGAAGAAAATTTTGTATAGGCCTATGTTAAATTACAGTACCAGTCAAAAGATTGGACACATTTTTTTTTAAAAGAAGTCTTAAGTCTCTTACCAAATAATGGTTTTCTATTTTAATATACTTTAAAATATAATGTATTTCTGTGATGCAAAGCATCTGAACATTCCTACCTCTATGGCATTTCATATAGGCTAATATATTTGTTATATTATATAGCCTAAATGCTAATGTGCAGTTGACAAACTATACATCATTAAAAAGATCTAAGACTAAGCTTCACATTTTGACTCTTAAAATCTTTTATTGACCATAATTTCTTAATATGCTTAAAAGCATGCACATTTGGAGAAATATTGATGGATTCTCATATGTTTATGTCAATTTTCTATACAGAGGAGTAATATTTATTCTATATTTATTGTCATCACTGTGAGCGCTGGATACTGTATTTTCAATTCATGCTTGCAGCCGGAGGGCGTTCTGTGCACCTTTAGTCCACAAATATCTCAGTAAAAGAAGAGGCATATCATGTGACATTCCAGGAACTAACAGAGGCTTCCAGAGATCGCTAACCATGCAGATAAACACTTTTCAAGACAATAAATACACGATTGAGACGATGTATACATGTATTGCCTCAGAATTTATTGAGGAGTTTTCTGATTTTTTTGGCTGAAATTATTCCAAAATATGATTGGGTCTTAATAGTTGGGGATTTTAACATCCATGGGTGTTGTCCTGTCAAACCCTTGGCTAAAGCCTTTCTTAATCTGGTGGAGTCTTTTAATTTAACTCAGCTTGTGGCTCGTCCCACACATGTTTGTGGTCATATCGTAGACTTGGTTTTATCATATGTCTTGCCATATTGGTAAAGAATTGGTAATATTGAAGTCTGTGATGCCGTTTTCTCTGATCATTTACCTGTTTTATTTGAGATATGTATTACCTGTGATCCTGATTAATTCTTTAACCATTCAATCATTCTCAAGAGGCTTTTAATGCTATTGACGATGACTATTCAAGGTCTTCATACAGCCTTAACACTGATGATCTGACTTCATTGTTCTCTTCAACTTGTCTTAGTATCTTGGATACTGTGGCTCCTTTTAAGTAAAGTAAAGTTCAAGTAAAACCTAGATCTCAACCATGGCTGAACGCTACTACTCGAACTGTAAGGCTCAAGTGTAGATGGGCAGAACGCCTCTGGAAGAAGGATAAATTGCAGTTTTCCTTTGATATTTTGAAGGAGAATCTGCTTAAATATCAAAAAACTGTTAGATCTGAGAAATCAAAGTATCTTTCTAGCGTCATCTGTAATAACTCCCACAAGCCAGCTGTGCTTTTAGTACTATTAACTCAGTTTTAAACACTCCCCAAGCAACCTGTCTAGAGCCTTCAGCCGAGATGTATGAGAAATTTTTAGACTTTTTCATTGACAAGATTGAGGCTGTTAGAGCTAATATTTTGCTCCCTTCAACTTTTTCATCCATTTTCACTGAGTGTTCTGCTGTTTTTGATCAGTTTGAGTTGGTGTCTCTTGATTCACTGAAAGAGACCTTTGTTAAAATGAAACCATCCTCATGTGGTATGGATGTTGTTCCTCTCCGTCTTCTTAAAGATTCATTTGAAACCATTGGTCCTAAAATTATTAGTAGCAGCCTGGCTTCGGGAGTTGTACCAAAGTCTTTTAAACATGCAGCTGTGGAACCAGTAATCAAGAAATCTAATTTGGATCCATCAGTTTTTGCTCATTATAGGCCTATCTCAAAACTCCCATTTCTATCCAAAGTATTGGAGAAGGTTGTATTTGGACAATTGAATTCATTTTTAGATTTACATGGTATTCATGAAGTGTTTCAGTCTGGTTTTAAAGCACTACACAGTACAGAAACTGCACTGCTGAAGGTTTTTAATGACTTACTACTTGTCACTGACTCTGGTGACTGCGCTATCAAAATTTTACTAGACCCTTCGGCTGCATTTGATACAGTTGACCATAATATCTTGATTTCACGGCTAGAACAATGTGTTGGTATTAAGGGTACTGCATTAGAATGGTTCAAATCTTATTTGGCTGAAATAACTTTTTCGGTTAATCTTGGAGACTATAACTCCTCAACTGCTGCACTCACATGTGGGGCCCCTCCGGGGCTCCATTTTGGGACCTATTCTGTTCTCCCTGTATATGCTCCCTTTGGGTCATATTTTTAGGAAATTTGGTATTTCTTTTCATTGTTATGCAGATGACCTGCAAATTTATCTGTCCTTGAAACGTAAAGATACCTGCTCTTTAACGCCTCTATTGCAGTGTTTTGTGGCACTAAATTTCCTTAATTTTAATGAAAAGAAAACAGAAGTGGTGTTGTTTACGCCAGGGGGAACCCGTGAGACAGTAGACCTAAACCTCAGTGAGCTGAATCCATATGTGAAGCCCTATGTAAAAAATTTGGGTGTTGTTATGGATTGTGATTTTAAATTGGATAAACAGATTAATTTAGTAGTTAAATCTTTTTTTTTTTTTCCAATTAAGACAACTCACCAAGGTGAAACCTTTCTTGCCCTCTAAAGACTTTCAAAGAGTTGTGCATATATTAATTTCAAGTTGCCTTGATTATTGTAATAGCCTTTATTTAGGTATTAGTCAGGCCTCTCTCTCCAGACTGCAAATGGTCCAGAATGCGGCAACTCGCCTATTGACGGGCACACGTAAGCGGGAACATATCACTCCCATTCTCGCGTCACTTCACTGGCTACCTGTCCATTATAGGATTCATTTTAAAATTTTGGTGCTTGTTTTTAAATCTCTTAATGGTTCAGCGCCAAGTTATTTATCGGATTTGATTAATCTGTATGCTCCATCAAGAGCATTAAGGTCTGCTGACCATTTGCTTTTAGCTGTACCAAGGGTAAAACTGAAGAGCAGGGGAGATCCTTTGCCGGGACGGCCCTGAAGCTCTGGAACAGTCTGCCTCTCTATATCAGACAGGCTCAAACACTTGAGGTCTTTAAATCTGGCCTAAAAACTTATTTTTACAGTCTGGCGTTCGATGCTATGTGAGAGCTGCTTTCTTTTACTGTTTCATTGTGTCTTAAGTGCTTTTCCTTTATGGTGCTGACTGTTTGTATTATTGATTATGTTTTCTTTTTGTATGAAGAAACACGTTTGATAATCAGGTTTGGAGGCCTTTCTTAAACTTTTTTGATCAACCATCTACAAAGGTGCACGAGTAACTTAGTTTTGTATAGTATATTCTGGCTGACTTTATCACTGTGGGTCTGTTCTTTTTGTTCATTTGTATTTTTGTGTGTGTATGATTAACAGCGGGCACAGGGGATTGTGTTTTTGTGGGAGGGTTCCTAATTTTGTTTTTTTGTGTTTTGTTTTTGTATGTAAAAATTTAAAATTCAATAAATATATTAAACACAAAAGTAACATGGAGAACAAGACGCTTAAATACATTAACTTAGTGAACACATGACTAAGACAACCAATGGGCAAGTGACACAAGGAACAAGGGAACCAATGACAGAACAGAACTGAGAACCAAATGACCGTAAACAACCAATCAGAACATGACACATAGACCAAGGGAGCACATGAGGAGCAAGGGAAGCATGACACAAACAAGCAACAAGAATCAAATTACAAAATAAAAGACATAAAATTATAAACATGAACATGAACAAAACTATACATTACAGATCCCCCCTGTATGGGCGGCTCTCGACGCCCAACAAAACAAAACTAATTCATGACAGAAAGTCCAGGAGGGTCATGGAGCAGAGGCGGACCAGGTCCGTAGAGCATAAGCAGACCTGGACTATGGAGCATGGGCGGATCTATGCCGTGGAGCTTGGGCGGACCTGGGCCGTGGAGTGTGGGCAGACCTGGGCCTGGAGCGTGGGCGGACCTGGGCCATGGGGCATGGGCGGACCTGGGCTGTAGAGCCTGAGTGGACTTAGACTTTGGAGCAGTGGTGGGCCTGGACCATGGTGCAGTGACAGACATGGGTCGTGGTGCAGTGGCAGGCTGTGGAGCATTGGCGGGACTAGACCATGAAGCAGTGGTGGGCCAAGTTCCGTATCTGCTGGAGCTTGGTACCCATAGTCCCCCAACCAAAAAATCTTTAGGGGAAACATCAGGGCAGACATGACGTGAGGGGGCTCTGGTGAGGCGGCCATGATGGCTAGGGACTCTGACGTGGCAGACATGACGTGAAGAGGCTCTGGCGTGGCGTCCGTGACGTGGAGAGCCACTGGCAAGGCAGCCGTGACGTGGAGAGGCTGTGGCGTAGATGCGTGTGTGGCCCATACACACAGGAAAGCTGTGGCCACAATTGTACGTGCTGCACACTCTAGAGACTGTGGCAGGCATCTTGGCTGAGGGCTCAGGCGTGGCAGGCATCTCGGCTTGACAGACTTAACATGCACAGGTACTGACCTGGCAGGCATGACGTGAACAGGCCCTGGCGTGGCAGGCATGGCATGAACAACTCCACACATGACGGTCAGGACAGGGAGACATGGTGTGGTAGGTACTGTAGGATTGTGAGGCTCCTCATCTGCAATTCCTACAGTAAATGAGGAACCACTCACAGCAAGCTAGAGTCCAGTGAGGGGTATAAAGTGGCATCATACGTGATATCTCTTCTGTTAAACCAAAACGAAAAATGTCCTTAAGCGCAACATCATTGAAGTCCACCAAGTGAGACAGCTCACAGAAGTCCTGAATGTAATCCTGAAAATATCCCTCTTTTCATTGTGCTTTTTTTGTCGTAACTTTGCAGATGTTGTTCATGCTCAAACAGAAACATTACACACTAACTAAAGTTAAAAAAGTGAAATTATAATCAAGGACCCCTTTAACATCAAATTAAATTACAAAAACTACTGTTCCTAAATTCTCCCTCTCTGACCTTACACCAAAAGGGTAGCTTCCACAGGAAGTGATATGGCTGTTGCTTTAAAAAGCAGTTTTACCTAGATTATGGGTTTTGTTGTACAGAGTTTGAACCGGAAAGTTTAACTGCAACAAGGTTTGTGGAATTTTTTGAAAAATAAAGGTAATTATCACATTAATTTTTGTGTGTTCTGGCATTTTGTTCTTTTAGAAAAATAGTGACAAACTTTAAGAAAACAAATTATAAAGAGTTGAAAACTAGAACAAAACACAGCAGTAACAAAAACTCCATAACACCTTCTTGATCTGGCAATGCACAGTACATGTGTTTGTAAGTTCAAGTTTATAGAGTCATCAGGTTACTCAGCTAGAAATGTTTTGTTCTAAAATGTTCTGAGAACATCACCATGTATGGTAATGGTAAAACCCACCATGTTCTAGTAATGTTTTCAGTGGGTAGTTTTATCTTTGTTCCCAGAATGTTCTTCTAAATGTTAGGATAACATTCTCTGAAAAAATTCTAAAATTGTTTAGTGATAACACTGTTAGAACATTTGTTATGGTACACAGGAGGCAGACACAGATGTTAACAGGTAACTTGCGTTTATTGACACCAGTAGAGTTTAGAGCATGGAACAGGTAAGCAGAGTAGAGTCAATGGATGATTAGATGATAATGATGGAGATAGTTACTGTCCTTTTCCTTTCAGAAATGTACACGCTGGAGCTTGGAGATCGCTGGAGGTGACTGGAGTAGACTGGAGCACACCCACACAGAAGACGAGGCACACAGAGGGAAGGAGACACGCTGGAGACAGGTAGGTATGGAACGAGGAGTCCTTGAGGTAAGCATTAACAGAAGTATATGCGAACGAGACTGGACATGGAGTGCTGTGTGAGTGTGCTCTTTATAGTGCTGCTGATGAGTGTGGTGATGAGGTGCAGGTGGCGGTGATCAGTACTCTGGGGATGGTGTGCGCTGGGATTGGTGGATGTTGGAACCTGACGTGTCTGTGACAGTACCCCCCCTCCACGGCCCGCTCCTGAGGGCCGAGGACCCCGACGCCGTGGTGGTCGTCCTCTTCCCCGCGGTGCCGGTCTATCAGGGTGGCTGTCGTGGAAAGTTTGGAGTAAGTTGGGATCAAGGATGTCGTTTCTTGGGACCCATGAGCGTTCCTTGGGGCCGTATCCTTCCCAGTCGACTAAGTATTCCAGCTGACCACCACGACGCCGGGAGTACAAGATCTCATGAACCTCGTATGCCGCGCCGTCCTCCAGGATGAGTGGAAGGGGGGGGTTCGGCGGGAGCCACATCAGGTCCTGTGGAGAGAGCAGAAGGGTGGTAAGGTTTGAGGAGTGAGACGTGGAAAGTGGAGTGAATGCGGTACCCTTGTGGCAGCTGGAGTTGATAAGTGACTGGGTTGACCTGCTTGATGATGGGAAAATGGGCCAATGAACCTGGGACTCAGCTTTCTGCAGGGCAGACGCAGTCTGATGTCCTGGGTGGACAGCCAAACCTTCTGACCGGGCTGGAAGACAGGGGTGTCGGAACGTCGAAGGTCAGCTGTCATTCTGCGTCTGCGCAGGGCTCGTTGCAGCTGATGGTGCGCTGAGTCCCAGACCCTCTCGCTCTCTCGGAACCAGTAATCCACTGCTGGAACGTTAGAGGGTTCCCCGGTCCAGGGGAACAGTGGGGGTTGGTAGCCGAGTACGCACTGGAATGGTGTGAGTCCTGTAGTCGACTGCCGGAGAGAGTTCTGGGCGTACTCGGCCCAACCCAGGAACTGGTTCCTGGTGGTCATGACAGAAGGTACGGAGGAAGCGGCCGATCTCCTGGACCTTCCTTTCCGTCTGCCCGTTCGACTGCGGATGGTATCCTGACGTTAGGCTGACGGCCACACCTAGGAGGGAATGAAATGCCTTCCACACTCTGGAGATGAACTGGGGTCCTCTGTCTGATACAATGTCCTCTGGTATCCCGAAATACCTGAACACGTGGTTGAAGAGCATCTCTGCGGTTTCCATGGCAGTGGGCAATCCTCGTAGTGGAATGAGATGACAAGATTTGGAGAAACAGTCTATGATGACTAGGATACCGGCATTTCCATCTGAAACAGGGAGATCAGTGATGAAGTCCACTCCTAGGTGTGACCATGGTCGGTTGGGAATGGGCAGAGGAAGGAGTTTCCCAGCTGGCAGATGACGAGGACTCTTGGAGATGGCGCACTCCCGACAGCCCTGCACGTACCTTCTGACATCAGATGCCATCCCTGGCCACCAGAAGCGTTCTTTCAGCAATGAGAGGGTTTCATTGACCCCCGGGTGACCAGTGCCTAGTGACGTGTGAGCTGAGTGGATGGTAGATGTGCGTTGTGTCCGGGTGATGTAGAGCAAGCCAGGTGGACAGCCCGGCGGAGGGTTTGTGGAGGCATTGGAGGAGGGAATGGTCTCCTCTGACCAAGTGATGGGGCTTACAATGAGTGAGCTCGGGATGATAGGCTCGGGTTCTTCTGCCTCTTCTTCAGGAGCATGGAGACGGGAGAGAGCATCGACTTTGATGTTCTTTGAGCCTGGGCGATAGGAGATGGTGTAGTTGAATCGGGAGAAGAACATGGCCCAACGAGCTTGTCTTGGATTTAACCTTTTGGCAGAACGAAGATACTCCAGGTTTTTGTGGTCTGTTAGCACCAGGAACGCATGTTTGGCTCCCTCCAGCCAATGCCTCCACTCTTCCAAGGCAAGCTTCACAGCTAGGAGTTCCCTGTCACCGATGGAGTAGTTGACTTCCGCCGGGCACTCTACGATGAAGGGTTGTTCTGGATCGGGGTGAACGAGTAAGGGAGCGGTGGTGAAGGCTTCCTTGAGGCGGTTAAAGGCGTTGGTGGCTGCTGGATTCCAGGACAGAGACTTGGGCTTGTTACGGAGGAGACTGGTGAGTGGATGGGTGATGGAGCTGTAGTCTTTGATGAATCGACGGTAGAAGTTTGAGAATCCAAGGAAGCGCTGTAACTCTTTGATTGTAGTGGGTTCTGGCCAGTTGGTGATGGACTCCACCTTCCTCTCGTCCATCCGGATGCCACTGTGGTCAATGATGTATCCGAGGAATGAGATGGTGGGTTGATGGAATGAACACTTTTCTGCTTTGAGGAATAGATGGAACTGGCGTAGACGGGTGAGGACCTCCGCAACGTGTCGGCGATGTTCGGCCTGGCTCCGGGAGTAGATGAGTATATCGTCTATGTAGACTAGGACGAAGCGGTTGAGGAACTCCCGGAGCACCTCATGTATGAAGTCCTGGAATACGGAGGGGGCGTTGACCAGACCATACGGCATGACAAGGTACTCGTAGCGACCAGTAGGGGTGATGAAGGCGGTCTTTCACTCGTCCCCCTCACGTATCCGGATGAGGTTGTATGTGCTGCGGAGGTCCAGCTTCGTGAACACAGTGGCACCACGGAGATGTTCCAGGGCAGCTGGGACGAGAGGAAGGGGATACCTGAATTTGACGGTGATTTTGTTGAGAGAGCGATAGTCAATGCATGGCCGCAAGCCTCCGTCCTTTTTAGCCACAAAGAAGAAACTGGAAGCAGCAGGGGAAGTAGACGGCCTGATGTATCCTTGGGCTAGGGCCTCCTTGATGTAATCCTCCATGGCCTTCTCCTCCGGGATGGATAGTGGGTAAATCTTACCCTTCGGCACTGGTTCACCCGGAAGCAGGTCGATGGCACAGTCCCATGGCCGATGTGGAGGCAGCTTGGAAGCCCTCTGTGGGCAGAAGACATCACTGAAGGGGGCGTAACACTTGGGGATGTCGATGGAGCGTTGTTCAACTGGACTCTCGATGGATGTAGCACAGAGGTAGAGATCAGAAGATGGAGAAGGTGGCACAGGAAGTTCAGTTAGACAGCGAGAGAAACAGATGTCGCCCCACTTCAGGATTTCGCCCGTCTTCCAAGAGATGGTCGGGTTGTGCTGCTCCAACCAGGGGCGCCCTAGAACCACGTCAGCAGTGGAATCCTCCAGAACCAGCAGATGTAATTCCTCTTGATGGAGTAGACCGACTTGAAGCTTGAGGGGTCCTGCTACAGTGCAGACATGCTTACGGCTTGCCAGTTATGGAGTTGATCTGATAGATCGTCGGAGACGGAGAGGTCTTGAGACGTAGCTGCCAGCAGAGGGCGCCGGAGACGAAGTTGCTGGCTGACCCTGAGTCGTGGAGCGCGACCACTGTAAGGGAGATATCAGCGGCAGTAAGATTGATGACAGTGGTGAGTGGTTTCATCTTTTGAGTAGAAGGAATGATGGCACTCACCATGGGTCGACGCCGCAATGCCCAGGAGCGCCATAGTACAAACATAAATTCAGGGTCAGCCGACGGCGGCGCTCTGCAGGTGATAAACGGGAGTTCTCAACATCCATAGGTTCGTTGGCTGGTTCTGGGGAGCTGACGGGTTCGGATCGGCAGAGGAGCGTGTTGGGAAGTGACTGGTCCTGGTGCGCTTGGAGGCACGCCTGCATGCGAGTGGCACAGCGGATGGAGAGCTGGATGAACTTCTCGAGGCCGATGGAGTCCTCGCATGTAGCGAGATGCAGCCGTACCCGAGGTTCCAATCCTTGACGATATGTGGTAATCAGGGCTTGTTCATTCCATCCGCTAACTGCAGCAAGCATTCTGAATTGCAAAGCATAGTCGTAAATAGACATTGATCCTTGTTTTAAATGATAGAGTTTCTCACCAGCAGACGAGTCCGTAATCGGTTTTCCGAACACCTCCCGGAAGTGGGAAATAAACGCCGGATAGGACTGTGTCACTGCACCACATTGTGACCAGATGGAATCGGCCCACTTCAATGCTTTGCCGCTTAACTGAGAGATGATAAAGGCGATTTTGGATGTTTCGCTCGGGTACAGGTGCGGCTGCATCTCCAGGACCAGTTCGCATTGCAGCAGGAATCCGCTGCAATCCTCCGCCAATCCTGAGTAGGGCGCCGGTTTGGCCATGGGATTGGTGTACGGCGGCGGTGAAGAAGATCCTGAGGTGCTGGCTGTGGTGTTCGCTGGTGCAGGTGAGGGAGAAGTGACTGGAGATGGTGGCGGTGGATTGGTGAGGAGGGTTCGCCGAAGCGCATCCACCAGGGCCTGAAAAGGATCCGGTTGACTCATACTGGGTCTGCGGTGTTGGTCCGGTCTTCTGTTACGGTACACAGGAGGCAGACACTGATGTTAACAGGTAACTTGCGTTTATTGACACCAGTAGAGTTTAGAGCATAGAACAGGTAAGCAGAGTAGAGTCAATGGATGATTAGATGATAATGATGGAGATAGTTACTGTCCTTTTCCTTTCAGAAATGTACACGCTGGAGCTTGGAGATCGCTGGAGGTGACTGGAGTAGACTGCAGCACACCCACACAGAAGACGAGGCACACAGAGGGAAGGAGACACACTGGAGACAGGTAGTTATGGAACGAGGAGTCCTTGAGGTAAGCATTAACAGAAGTATATGCGAATGAGACCGGACATGGAGTGCTGTGTGAGTGTGCTCTTTATAGTGCTGCTGATGAGTGTGGTGATGAGGTGCAGGTGGCGATGATCAGTACTCTGGGGATGGTGTGCGCTGGGATTGGTGGATGTTGGAACCTGACGTGTCTGTGACAACATTATTCCCAAACGTTTTTATAAAAATTTTTAGCAGGAAGTTTTATTTTTGTTCTTAGAATGTTCTTCTAAAAGGTAGGATAACATTCTCTAAAAACATTCTAAAAATGTTTTGCGATGACCTTCTATAAATGTTTAGTCATAACATTATCCCCTAATGTTCTTATAAAGTTTTTTTAGCAGGAAGTTTGATTTTTGTTCCCAGAATGTTCTCCTAAATATTCAAAAAAAAAAAAAAAAGAAAAAAAAAAAAGCTATAACATTGTTAAAACATACAATTTTATTAATCTCAAAAATAAAACATCAAAATCTAACAGGTCTATAAATTTTCGGACCCACTTTATATTAAGTGGCCTTAACTACTATGTACTTACATTTTAATTAATCATTTGATACAATGCACTTATTGTGTACATACATGTTTTTACATTGTACTTATATTTTAAAAACACCTGCATGTAATTACATCTGTAATTAATTTCTGTAATTACATTCATAATTACACTGTTGACCCATCCCTTAACCCTTACCCCTACCCTTAAACCTACCCATACCACCAAAGCTTTCCCTAACCTTACCCGTATCCACCTCAATATCAGCAAAAGTGTTTTGCAATTCAATATGAACCCAATAAGTACATTGTACTTATTTTTTGATGTAAGTACATAGTAGTTAAGGCCACTTAAAGGGGCTCTATGTAATAATGACACCCAGTGTTCAAAATAGGTACTGCAGTCCAAATTCAAAATATTGTTTGGCCCGCCCTCTCGTTCAAAGACACGGGTTGCCAGCTTTTACAGCATATGGTTGCCAGCAACAATAGGGAGCGCAACTGATAATGAAAGCTGAGGAGACTTAAACACTGTAAGCTGATGAGTTGATTTATCTGTTTTGATATGCTGTTGTTCATAGAGATATTATGAGATGGATTCAGAGGCTTTTTAGTAGAGATGCACCGATTGCAATTTTCTTGGCCTATTCTGATTGTTTTGTTAGTGTGATCGGCCGATACCGTTTTTTTGCCGTTTCCGATTTTCTTTCTAAGAACTATAAATGACAACATATACAAACAAAAATCTACTTTTCTTCAATGCAGAGTTTTATTTTCATAAAAAAAAAGTAAAAGTCAGTAATAAAATATAAACATCTCAAATAAATGCAATGGAATAAAGAGAGCTATGAAACTAAGTTTTTCGGGTTAACTGGGTTTTTATTCAGGTAAGAAATACTACAGATATTAAAGTAATCAAATGTAAAACGACACATTCAGCGTTATTTTACATTGGTTACCTTAATTTCTGTAGTCTTTATTGCACATAATTCTTACCATTAAAGTTATACAATGTATTCAGTCAAGAACAGAAAGCTATTTTCTTTGTCTTTTGTTCTTTGATTAACATGACAGACAGAAGCAGGAATATTGGACTGCTGTCCCTTTAAGAGTCTATGAACGGTGTTCAACGGACCCAATACTGCTACACACTTTCTTAGCTATTTAACGATTAAAAACTGACAGTGTTTACCTGTGTACTCGCCAAGATTGCCTGTGCTGCTGGTTTTGACATACTTTTGTATGTATTTGACAGTTTAAGCGCAGGAAGGTGCTTATTTTGGTACTTGTGACTCTGTTTGACTTCTGTCTCAGTTTGAGACAGCGCGTGGCTTGTTCCTTCACTTATACTGATCAGTAGTGCACGCGCTTTTGGTGTGACCGCGAAACCTGCGGGAATGACTAAAATTATGTGCAATACAAGAACTATTTAACCGGAGCGAATGAGACGAGTGAGAGAGAGGAGGCGCCCGCGCGTGTGTGTGTGTCACTCATCGTGACAGGGAAGAGAGCGCGCAGCTGACATTATTGCCTGATTCTCTGACCCGTTTGTTTGCTGGTTTCCATGGTTGCAATATGCGGTGTTTTCCGCCAACTGGCAACCTGTGATGTCGAAATACTATTGGATAAACTGCAGCACGAGGTTTCGCACAGACCAAAACAAAAACACACATTCCGACACGGAATGCACATTTTCAAAGTAGAATATCTGGCTGTAGCATTGTTTTTCTGAGAAACAAGTAGGTGAATTTAGCATGTTTCTTAAATATCTGCAAACATAATGGGGTATTTTTATGCTTTATTAAAGTAAAAATCTTACATAGAGTCCCTTTAATATAAAGTGGGACCAAATTTTCTTTTGCTGACTTTTCTCAGAATTGTGAGATAAAAAGTTGCAATTGCAAGTTATCAAGTCAAATTCTGAGGGGAGAAAGTCTTGCAAAAGTGTGTTTATACAATTCTGAGCAAAAAAAAAAAAAAAAAAAAAAAAAAAAACCTCAGAATTGATAATTATATATCACGATTCAGACTTTATTTCGCAGAACTGTGAGATTATATCTCCCTCTGAGTATGCATTTCTTTGTCATTTATCTGATGGAAATTGAGAGTAAAAGAGTGGACTTCAAAGATTTCTGTTGCTCCCTCTATAGGACAGCATTAATATTGCTCAGCTAATTTAAATCTGTGGGATTTTGGGATCATTTGATTGCCAATTACAGTGTTATGAAAATGTGAAAAAGTTTTTAAAAAAAAATCATACAAAATGCATGATATTTTTTTTTTTATTTAGTACTGTCCTGAGTAATATATTTTACATAAAAGGTGTTTACATATAATCTATAAGATAAAAAAAAGCTGAATTTTTTTTAAACAACCCCGTTCAAAAGTTTGTGAACCATTGGTTCTTAATACTGTGTGTGGTTACCTGGATGATCTACGACTGTTTTTTTTTTTTTTTTTTTTTTTTTTGTTATAGTTCATGAGTCCCTTGTTTGTTCTGTTCTTCAGAAAAATCCTCCAGGTCCTGCAGATTCTTCAGTTTTAAAGGATTTTTTGCAGGATAAAGGAGATCATCTGAGGGACTCAAACACAACTATTAAAAAGGTTCAAACATTCACTGATCCCCCCAGAAGGAAACACAATGCATTAAGAGCTGGGGGGTGAAAACATTTGAACAGGATGAAGATTTTTCTTTTCAAAACATTTTTCTTTTTTTGTTGACAGATTAACAGATTAAGTACAATTTACCTTGATCTTCAAATTCAAAAAGTTTTCACCCCTCGGCTCTTAATGCATCGTGTTTCCTTCTGGAGCATCAGAGAATATTTGAACCTTTTTTTATAGTTGAGTTCCTCAATCCTTCTCAATGTAAAATGATGGATCTCAAAATCATTCAGTCACTGCTGGAAAGGGTTCAAATATGCAGAAGATGCTGGAAAACTGAAGAATCTGCAGGACCTGGAGGATTTTTCTGAAGAATATTGGTCAGTTTAACTGCTCAGGACAAACAAAGGACTCATGAACAACCATCACAAAACAAAAAACAAAACAAAACAAAAAAACAGTCGTAGATCAATTCAGCTTTTTTTTTTTTTTTTTTTTCTTGTGGACTATATGTAAACATCTTTTGTAATATGTAATATCTTACTCAGGACAGTACTAAATAAAAAATAACATGCATTTTGTATGATCTCTCTTATTTTGTTAAAATTATTCACATTTTCACTGATTCTGCAAGGGGTTCCCCAACTTTTGCATAACACTGTATATGAAAACTGTTAAGTCTGATCAGTTACAAATGACAGCAACAAACTTCAGAACAGTCTTAAGGTCTGTGTTTGGTGCTTGTATCATTAAAGATCTAGGAGTTAAAGGATTTGTTCACTTTCAAATGAAAATTAGCCCAAGCTTTACTCACCCTCAAGCCATCCTAGATGTATATGAATTTCTTCTTTCTGATGAACACAGAAGTAAAATATCTAGCTTCCGCCAGACTGCCTTCCGTATTCAAGTTACAAAGAAAGTGTTAACTGGCATTGCATCAGTTACACTTTTTCCGTAAGTTGAATAGGGAAGACGGTCTGGCGAAAGCTAGATATTTTACTTCATAACTTGTTAAATATGGATATTTTTCTTACACAAATTGCTTCACTTCAGAAGGCCTTTATTAACCCCACAGAGCTGTGTGGAGTACGTTTATGATGGATGGATGTGGATGGAGACACTTTCTTCAGCTCATACTCGTGAACCCAGTTCACTGCCATTATAAAGCTCGGATGGGTCAGGATATTTATTAATATATCTCAGATTGTGTTCGCAGAAAGAAGAAAGCCATTTACATCTAGGATAGCTTGAGGGTGAGTAAAGCTAATTTTCATTTGAAAGTGAACTAATCCTTTAAAGGGTTAGTTCACCCAAAAATGAAAATAATGTAATTTATTACTCACCCTCATGCTTTTCCACACCCGTAAGACCTTCGTTAATCTTTGGAACACAAATTAAGATATTTTTGTTGAAATCCGATGGCTCAGTGAGGCCTCCATAGCCAGCAATGACATTTCCTCTCTCAAGATCCATTAATGTACTAAAAACATATTTAAATCAGTTCATGTGAGTACAGTGGTTCAATATTAATATTAAAAAACGACGAGAATATTTTTGTTGTGGCAAAAAAAACAAAATAACGACTTATTTAGTTATGGCCGATTTCAAAACACTGCTTCAGGAAGCTTCGGAGCATAATGAATCAGCGTGTCGAATCAGCGGTTCAGAGCGCCAAAGTCACGTAATTTCAGCAGTTTGGCGTTTTCACACGCAATCCAAATCATGATTCGATACGCTGATTCATTATGCTCCGAAGCTTCCTGAAGCAGTGTTTTGAAATCGGCCATCACTATATAAGTCGTTATTTTGGTTTTTTTTTGGCGCACCAAAAATATTCTCGTCCTTTTATAATATTAATATTGAACCACTGTACTCACATTATTTAAATGTGTTTTTAGTACCTTCATGGATCTTGAGAGAGGAAATGTCATTGCTCCCTATGCAGACCTTACGGAGCCATTGGATTTCAACATAAATATCTCAATTTGCATTCCAAAGATTAACGGAGGTCTTACGGGTGTGGAACGGCATGAGGGTGAGTAATAAATGACATAATTTTCATTTTTGGGTGAACTAACCCTTTAAGGGTTAAAACATTTAGTCTCGGAAGAAAACATAATAATAATAATAATAATAATAATAATAATGTTGAAATAGGTTAACAATATGTTGCATTTCCTAAGCCAACATAATTATTTCCTAATATTTGAACAAGATTACTACAATCTGTTTCTAAAGGAAATTCTATGAAGATTTACAACAAAACCACTTATCCATATCCTCCCATTCACCTCCAAAGGTTTTTGTTAGATCATTTTTATTGTTTGCCTCAATATTTGCCAGATTTTGTCCTTCACAATGACTGTCAGCCCCAAAGTACCTGAAATATTTTAAAACATGGTCTGTCAACATACAACGATGTACTTTACCTAATGCATTCCCTAAGACTGCTATTGCCAATACATACAATTGCTAGACTACCAAATCGAAAACACACAAGTCTTAGACTGAATGCTCATATATTTCCCATTTCCTATTTATGAATTACTGAAATATTATTATTTAAGTTCAGAAGACAATCAGAACACAGAACACATTTAAGAAGCAAATGTACAGTATCCCTATGCATATAGAACACAATGTTACCTAGCAATGGATTAAAGTACCTTTGTTGTAAATGAAGACATTTTATTGCATCATCAGTGTTCATTTTCAAGTAGGCAGTTTGGACTCTGGATGAAAACAAATCTAAGTTAGATGTTATTCAAAAGCAGCATACACCCACAATTAATGCAATTGTCATGTCATTCTAAGAAAGATCTAATACTGATTAAAATGGATTTTAGTATATGAAGATACGTAAAGGATAAACGAAAGATGTAAACTGAAAAAGACAAAAAAAAAAAAAAAAAAAAAAAAAAGTACAGTCCAGTAATTATTGTGAAAGCGAGAGTTCCGTTGACCAGGAGACAGTTCTGTTGTTTGGGCCACAAACTGTCCCAGCAGGTAAAACATCCTCCAGCACAACTCTATATCTGCCGAGTCTGATTGTGAACGAGTCTGTACTCACTTATTTCCGTCAAAAAGACAATCAGACCAATTTCTTCAACAACCATTTGCACTGTTCGTCCATTTCAAATGTTCTTACGTCACGAGAAAAGCACGCTGTGATTGGTGGTTTTACGCGCCAATACAATGCTATATCAGATATGTACAATAACAATGGTAGAAAAAAAAATAACTTTGAGATGTCCAGAAATAAATTTCAATAGTACATTGAGAACTCAATGTAATAGTTTCATAATAAAATATATTGTTAGTTCTGAGATTCTTTAATTTAGTAAATACATACATAGATTTGCAATTTACTTGAATTCCCTAGTGGTCTGGTGGTAGAATCTTTGTTAACAGTATCAAAGGTCCCGTGTTCTAATTCGCCCTTGTATAGTTTTTTTTTTTTTTCTCATTAAAATCAAAGATGTCCATCAATGGTTGTATATCAAGAGGGACGGGTGGCAACCGATGTTCATATAGCCTATTGTTTTCCTAATGTGGCTAAGATAATGTTCTTCCTTTGTTATCTTGAAACATTGTGTGAATGTTTTATTGACAACATTGTATAATTTGTTACCTCAACAACATCCTCAAAACATCCTAAAAATGTTGCGGGTAAAATGTTCTATCTTTGTTAAACCATCACATTACAAGAACGTTTTATAAAAACATTCCATCACCTCAAGCCTCAATGATGTTCTTATAGCGTTTTCCTAATGTGGCTGAGAGAATGTTCTTCCTTTGTTTTATTGAAACATTGTGTAAATGTTTTATCGACATTATATAATCTGTTACCTCAACAATATTCTCAAAACATCCTCAAAATGTTCCAGGTAAAATGTTCTAGATTTGTTTAAGCTTAACATTATAGGAACATTTTCTGAAATTATAAATATTCTTAAAACATTTTTTGAACATTACATTCAAATGCTTTCTTTAAAACATTAAAAAAAAAACTTTTACGGAATGTTAGCCAAAGTTCTGAGAACGTTCCCTGCTAACCAGTGACAGTACACTAGTACACATAGGACTACATTGTGAGCTGCTTCATGCGCCTTATATGCACCTCATGGCAGCCAGCATATCTTGCTTGCTCACAGCAACAATTCATATATGCATTAGCAGTAGCAAGTCCCATACTTGCTCTGCAATAGCAACAATAACCAAAAACTGCTGCAATAACAGCAGCGTAGATATATTCTGCCAAGACCAAACAAATCAACATTGTCATATTCATTACCATGCCAAACACTCAGTTGTCATGACAGAACTGTAATTATGGTAAAATATTCTTATTCATTTTCTGTTAAAATGATAAATATTGTTCCCTTTCAGTCGGTCACGTTCGACGTACGTCAGTAGTGACCGACGAATTGGGATATCGCTAGAGAGCCCTATCAGCTTCGAGTGAACTAAAACAAGCCAATGGAATTGGCGTGCGATATTTGCATAATGCGCACCGCCTCCGACAGGTGTATATAAATAGGAAGCAGATGCAGTCGCACTCTGTCTTTCGCTTCGGAGCCAACAGTTGGTGTCCAGCTTCAGACTTCACAAGAGTGAAACTAAACAGCCTTGGAGATTCAGCGTCTGTTTGTGTTGGCGTTAAGGCACAACAGCGAGGTCGCGAGCTTCCCGGGGAGCCTGAGCTTAAGCTCTCAACTGCTGTTTTAACAGCAACTGAATTCCCATATAAAACGCAGTTGTCTGTTGCGATTTGGGCCGGTTCCTCCCGGTGTGTTTGGGGAGTGGTGTACCTGAACACATTGCGTCACTCCCTGTGTGCTTCAGCACGAGAGAGCTGACTCTTCCCCTTCTAAAAGAGCTTCACAGACAGACACTGCGTCTTTTTCAAGACGTCATTCTGTCTGTGCGTTTCTGGAGGTGGTCGTTTCCTATCCTCACTGACGGCCACAATCACTTTCTCTCATGTCTGCTTAGCGTGCTGAGACTGTGTTTGTGGGTGGTTCATATTCTCTTATGAGAATATGCCCACGTCGGCGCGTTGTTTGTCTCGCCTTTCTCGTAAGGACTTGAGCGTTCAGCGCGCCGTGTGCCGTCGAGCTGCCGGCTGACAGCGCGCGTTGCCATGGCAACGTCTGGCGCTCTAGATGCACGGTCGAGACTCGAGCGCCTTTAATGAGGTGGA
The DNA here is from genome assembly GCF_018812025.1 of Megalobrama amblycephala. Lineage (NCBI taxonomy): Eukaryota > Metazoa > Chordata > Actinopteri > Cypriniformes > Xenocyprididae > Megalobrama > Megalobrama amblycephala. Next base: position 403,007 of record NW_025953345.1, read on the forward strand.
GTCCCCTCACTTATTCCCCGATCTAGTTTATTTTTCTGAATAAGAAAAATACTACTTTGGTTAATAAGCCTGGGTGACCAGAGGATCACAGTGGGGCTATACCCGCCGAGCCATTCTCCGTGGGCCCCCACTCCTCTAGTGCATCGCAAACATGTTGTGACTATGTCCGTGGGTGGTTCATGTTTAATAAAACATGGCCACGTCGGCGCCCAGTGCGCCGTGTGTCGTCCAGTTGGACGGCCACGTTCACTGTCCAACATGGCTGGTAGCTTCTGCTTGGATTGCTGGTCCTTCTCATGAGGGACCTAGCGTCTTAGTCGGAGCTCCAGCAGAGGATCAGATGTCGACTGCTACATTGGAGAGAGTATTGTTGGGCTCTGAAAATGAAGATGATGCTGAGCGTCCCACAGTCGTGATGTGCTCATGCTGAATCAGATTCAGACTTGACAACCATGCTTTCCCGGGCCCCTGGGGGCGTTGTGTGACGCGCACTCGCCTTGCCACGCCCCCTGTGCCCGGACGTGCATGGAAAAACTTGGCAGTTTTGTAGCCTCTTTGGTGTTAAATATGGAACGCCAAGGGGGCCATAATCTGCATTACAAGTTTTTTCTTTCTCACTACCCTTTAGGGTGGGGTCGCAGTGCTACGGGCACACCACCTCTGCCCTGCATGTGTCTTGGCCCCCGGCAAGTCCGTGGTAGGCCAAAGCACTCATTGCATGTGGGTAGTTCTGAGTCAGGGTTGAGCTACGCATGATGCAGGTCATAGCGCAGGCCTCTGGCCAGACAATGTCCACCATGGTGGTCCGGAAACACCCCTGGCTAGTCTTGCTGGGATGTGTCATCGTCAAGTACACTTTCTCGATGTGCTCATCTCACAAGCTGGCCTAAAACCCAGCCCGCTCTCCCCGCAGCCAACCCAGTTGGTTAGCAGGAGGCGGTCCTGGGGATATGGTGACCTGCAGCTGAAGGAAACAGTTCTTTCCCCGGAGGAGGGCCGGGTGGAGAATTCTGGTCTGTTCCGCCGCTGGCTCTCCGGAGTCCAGTGGTACCCACGAATAGAACTGTTATCTGATCCTCCAGGTCCCAAGAGGGTGTGGCTGGTAGTGTGCAAGGCCCCGCCTTGCCACTCTCAGCCCTCTCTCACTTCACCAGCAGGTTCCAGTGTGGTGGTTCAGGCCGCACCCCATGTGCCGTCTCCCATTCACACTGCTACCTCGCAGAGTCTGACCACACTCCGGGCCGCTCCCATGCCGTCCGAGTCGGGTCCCCGTACTCTGCTTGCGGCTGTCAGCGTGCGAGGCCCTGCCTTGTCACGCGCAGCCCCCCCTCACATCGCCAGCAGGTGGCAGTGTGATGGTGCAGGCCGCGCCCCGTGCGCCGTCTCCCATACACACTGCTGCCTCGCAGAGTCTGACCACACTCCGGGCCGCTCCCATGCCGTCCGAGTCGGGTCCCCGTACTCTGCCTCGCTGCCCCACCCCCGGTGCATCTGTGGTGCCTTTGGTCCCGCTGGCTCGGTGTCTGGAAGCGTGGATAGCGCTCCCCAGCCTGTCCAGCTGGCTCATTCGTACCATCAGACTCGGCTATGCGATTCAGTTTGCCCGGCGTCCCCCGGTTTTCAGGGGTGTCCACTACACTCAGGTGTCACTGGACAACGCACCTGTTCTCCGGGCGGAGATTGCTGTCCTCCTGGCGAAGGATGCAATCAAGCCGGTCCCTCCAGCCGAGATGAAGTCGGGGTTTTACAGCCCCCTACTTCATTGTACCAAAAAGGGCGGTGGGCTATGGCCAATCCTGGATCTGTGCGTCTTGAACCGGTACCTTCACATGTTGCCGTTCAAGATGCGCAGAAGTGCGTTTTCGAATGCGTCCGTCCCCGATTCTGCCTCGCCACAGACCCTTCCTACGGTTTGCGTTCGAGGGTCGAGCATATCAGTACAAAGTCCTACCCTTCGGGCTGACCCTGTCGCCCGAAGCGACGCGTCTTCACGAAGGTTGCGGAGGCGGCCATTGTTCCCCTCAAGGAACAAGGCGTTCGTATTCTCAACTACCTCGACGACTGGTTGATCCTGGCCAGCTCGCGAGCGCAGTTGTGCGAACACAGGAATATGGTTTTAGCTCACCTCAGCCGGTTGGGGCTTCGGGTCAACTGGGACAAGAGCAACTCTCCCCCGGGCAGAGGATCTCTTGTCTCGGTTTCGAGCTAGACTCGGTCGCCCGGACTGCGCGCCTCACCGAGGAACGCGTCCAGTCGGTGTTGACCTGCCTGAGCACGCTCAAGCGCAGGACAGCGGCCCCACTGAAAGTATTTCAGAGGCTCCTGGGGCATATGGCATCTGCAGCCGCGGTAACGCCGCTCGGATTGCTCCATATGAGGCCGCTTCAACACTGTCTTCGCGGCCGGGTCCTGAGATGGGCGTGGCAGCGCGGTACGCTCCGTGTTCCCGTGACACCGAGCTGCTGACGCACCCTCACCCGGTGGTCAGACCCCTCGTTCCTGCGGGCTGGAGTGCCCCTGGAACAGGTGTCCAGGCATGCTGTGGTCTCCACAGACGCCTCTGCCACCAGATGGGGGGCCACGTACAACGGGCATGCAGTATCGGGTCTATGGACGGGGCCTCAACTGCATTGGCATATCAATTGCCTGGAGTTGCTAGCAGTACGTCTTGCACTGGGCCGCTTCAAGCAGCTGCTGTCAGACAAGCACGTACTGGTCCGCTCGGACAGCACTGCGGCCGTTGCGTACATCAACCATCAAGGTGGTCTACGCTCCCGTCGCATGTCGCAACTCGCCCACCATCTCTTGCTGTGGAGTCAGAAGCATCTGAGGTCCCTTCAGGCCACTCATGTCCCAGGTGTGCTCAACCGTGCAGCCGACGAGCTCTCACGGCAGCCTCCACTTGCGGGCGAGTGGCGGCTCCACCCCCAGGCGGTCCAGCTGATTTGGCAGCATTTCGGCGAGGCCCAGGTAGACCTGTTTGCCTCCCCAGAAACTGCCCACTGCCAGTGGTTCTATTCCCTGACCGGCGGCACGCTCGGCACGGATGCCCTGGCACACAGCTGGCTCCCGGGTCTGCGCAAATATGCGTTTCCCCCAGTGAGCCTTCTCACACAGCTCCTGTGCAAGGTCAGGGAGGACGGGGAACAGGTCTTGTTAGTGGCGCCGTACTGGCCCACTCGGACCTGGTTCTCGGACCTCATGCTCCTCGCGACAGCCCCTCCCTGGCCGATTCCTCTGAGGAAGGACCTCCTGACTCAGAGACGGGGCACCCTATGGCACCCGCGTCCAGACCTGTGGAACCTCCACGTGTGGTCCCTGGATGGGATGCGGAGGTTCTGAGTAATCTCCTGCAAGCGGTCGTAGGAGCCTCTATGCGCTGAAGTGGAACCTATTCGTCGAATGGTGCGCCTCTCACCGAGAGGACCCCCGATTATGCTCGGTCAGATCCGTGCTTTCCTTCCTGCAAGAAGGGTTGGAGCGAAGGCTGTCTCCCTCCACCCTGAAGGTGTATGTTGCCGCTATCGCTGCACATCACCACGCAGTTGAGGGTAAGTCCCTGGGGAAACACGATCTGATCGTCAGGTACCTGAGGGGGGCGAGGAGACTGAATCCTTCTCGCCCTTCCTCCATACCCTCTTGGGATCTGACCCTGGTTCTTACATCTCTCTGGGGTCAGCCCCTCGAACCTTGCAATCAGTCAAGTTAAAAGCACTGTCTCTCAAGACCGTCCTCCTGGTTGCATTGGCTTCTCTGAAGAGGGTAGGGGATCTGCACGCATTTTCGGTCGACGAATCGTGCCTAGAGTTCGGTCCCGGCGACTCTCACGTCATCCTGAGACCCCGGCCCGGATATGTGCCCAAGGTTCCTACCACTCCCTTCAGAGATCAGGTAGTGAACCTGCAAGCGCTGCCTTCGGAGGAGGCAGACCCAGCCCTAGCTTTGCTCTGTCCCGTCCGCGCTCTGCGTGTGTACGTAGACAGAACGCAAAGCTTCAGGACCTCAGACCAGCTCTTTGTCTGTTACGGAGGCCAGCAGAAGGGAAAGGCTGTCTCCAAAGCAGAGGATGGCCTACTGGATAGTGGATGCCATCGCCTTGGCGTACAAATCCCAGGGCGTGCCTTGCCCGCTCGGGTTGAGAGCCCACTCCACCAGAGGGGTGGCCTCTTCCTGGGCGCTGGCTCATGGCGCCTCGCTGACAGATATCTGTAGAGCTGCGGGCTGGGCGACACCTAACACGTTCGCTAGATTCTATAGCCTACGTGTAGAGCCGGTATCTTCCTGTGTACTCGCTTCCACTAGCCGGTAGACGCGTTGAACCCACTCTAAGTGTCGGCTTGCAATGCCATTCCCGCCCCCTGGGCCGGATGCGTGCATATTTTGACTCCAGTCGTGTTCCCCACTTGGCGAACCCTGTCGAGTTCCTCCGCCTCTCCTTTCGGCTCGGACATTGTGGAGTGTCTGATGCCAGGCCTACATCCGTCGCTGACGCTGTCTGTTGGCTGGGGCCCATATGTCGTGACTCCTCTACGTGAGCGGTCCCATATGTGTATCATCCACGGTTTAAAACTCCCTACGGGCGAGTCCGTGTCTTTCCCTTAGCAGAGCCAGCTCTGCTGTCACCTGTCAGATGAGTCTCCCCCTACCCAGGTGGAGCCATCCCAGGGACTCCATATGCGTACTGCCCCCGGGCCAGTCCATATGTGTATTCTCCACGTAAACTCCTCCCCCATTGGGTAGGTAGTGGCCTCCGCAGCGTCCCCTACGGGTTCGCTTCCCCAATGTAGTCTAGTTTACTTAGTGGGTATGTCAGAACAGCAGTAGACTCTCTCGGCGTAAGCTCGCCCCCTTCACCGTCCAATTGGTGCGACGGGTGGCTAGAGCTTGCACTGGGCACTGGAAGGGGTTTCGTAACTGTGGCGCTTTATTTGGGATCCCAGTTCGTCGGTCACTACTGACGTACGTCGAACGTGACCGACTGAAAGGGAACGTCTCGGTTACGTATGTAACCCTCGTTCCCTGAAGGAGGGAACGGAGACGTACGTCCTGTCGCCACAGTTTCTGTACCCTCGCTGTTGTGCGGACACCAGTTGTCTCCTCAGCGAAAAACAGAGTGCGACTGCATCTGCTTCCTATTTATATACACCTGTCGGAGGCGGTGCGCATTATGCAAATATCGCATGCCAATTCCATTGGCTTGTTTTAGTTCACTCGAAGCTGATAGGGCTCTCTAGCGATATCCCAATTCGTCGGTCACTACTGACGTACGTCTCCGTTCCCTCCTTCAGGAAACGAGGGTTACATACGTAACCGAGACGTTTTTAATGGGAATCCACACTCACTCATCTTCTTGACAGCTTTCCACAATAGATTGTTTTATGATAAGTGATTTTACTTTCAACCTCAATTAATTTTTGAGGATGTGGATATCATCAGTGTATTTTAAATTACTTTGGTACTCTTCTTTCATTGACTGTATTTGTGTACAATATTACAAAATGATATTTTATCAGTCTGTTTTTCTCTCTTTTATTATAGGGTGATCAAGGCGACCAGGGACCACGGGTATGTGGTCTTTTTCTTACATGTCCTGTTCTGATGCGTGGATGAATGTGTGTTATGTCTCCCTTGTGCACTTGCGGGCTGCATGTTTGCAATGCATGGGTTTTTGTGGACAAGCTGATTCAGGCTTGTCAAGTACAACAGAGCCTTACTGGTGTGTGTCAAGTCAAGTCACCTTTATTTATATAACGCTTTTTACAATGCAGATTGTGTCAAAGCAGCTTTATAGTGATAACTGGTATATAATTTTTGGCTGCACAGCAGCTCTTAAAGAAAATTGTGTCATTGTCCAGCTTAAGTAAATTCAGTATTGATTCATTCCGTTGTAAGGATCAATAGTTATTAATTTGGTTAATTTATCTATATCAGCACTGGAGTAAACAGTGATGTCATCATTCAGCTCAGTTCAGTTTGCATACAATGGTGTCGATGCAGGCAGATCAAAATATTTTTGAATATCAAATGTCAAGTGTCCCCAACTAAGCAAGCCAAAGGCGACGGTGGCAAGGAACCCAAACTCCAACAGGTGACTTCAGGTGGCAAACAAGTGTTAAAATGGAGAAAAAACCTTGGGAGAAACCAGGCTCAGAACTTGGCCAGAGGCAAGTTCTCCTCTGGCCAACAGCAAACAGTGCATTATTATGATTCAGGCAGCTTTCATAAGTACGATTCGGATCGCAACAGTCAAAGTATTTATTCCAGTTCCATCTAGTTGAGGATTGTACCCACATAGCATGTAATCGTTGAAAAAATGTTGAGTCAGTGTTGATGCATCAAAGCTAATTGCATTGGATTAACATTACAAAGTAATGTTGCTTTAGTATCACTCTTGCACCCTCAGTTAATGTTGAAGAAATGTTGAGATTTCAACCTCAAATCAATGGTAATATTAAAATTAAGTTGCCATACATAGTCACATTCAACAATGTCAATATGCTAAACACAATATAATTCACTTTTTATGAATTGCTAAATATTCTAAATATATTTATAATAGTGTTAAATTATGTATATTTAATATTTTTTTCAATACTTCAATAACACTATGGGAAAGTGTCCAATCTTTCCACCCAAGTTTATCTCCAGCCCTAATTAAACACACCTGACACAGTAAATCAAGGTCATTAGGATCAATGAAAACTTCCAGGCAGGTGTGTTGGAGCTAAACTCCTCATGAAGACTAACAAACACCTCTGAACTATGGCCATTACACAAAATGCCATTTCATTTGCTGTGAAACTACATAGCATTCATCTGCTTACCTCCAGGGCATCCAAGATGTAGGTGACTTTGTTTCTTCAGTAGAACACAAATGATGAGTTTTTAACTCCAACCGTTGTGGTCTGTCAGTCATATAATGCATTGAAACGGTAACACCATCTATAAGAGTAAAAAAAAATCCATGCACAGACAAATCCAAATTAAACCCTGCGACTCGTGACGACACATTGATGTCCTAAGACACAAAACGATCGATTTGTGCAAGAAACCGAACTTATATTTATATTATTTCTTACCTCTAAAACACCAGTATGTCCAACTACCCTCCACATCCGGCTAGTGGAGGGTCACTAGCCATGTCAAGCCATGTCATTCACTTTCTCAAACACAAGGTGTAGTTTTTTTTTTGTTTGTTTTTTTTCAGTGAAAACTGGCTAAACAGAATGGATATTAGTTACATTCCTCAAATTTAATACAGATTAAGGAATATGAATGATTACCTGATTAAGCAGTAATGAGGGAGCAGGAGTTAAGGCACAGGATAGCATCAAGTCCCAGGTCAGGTGATAATCCTATCTGCACATTTCACACGTCACATTTATGAAGAGGGTGCTTCTCTCTCTCTCTCTTTTTTTAAATTGTCCATCCTCATCTGCCTTCATTCCCATTAAAGGAAAGAAGTCAAGGTACTCTGCAAGCATTGAGTAATAGATGCAATGCATGGTCTATGTGAAATGTATGATATTCTTGCTCACGTTTATGTCACTTGCACTAATAAATAAATATATCCAAATAAATATTACTAAAGCAAGAGGCATGCACTTTTTAAGAATTTAGAAAATGGATGGTTTATTCAAACACTTTAATATCTTTTTTAAATAAATATATCTTATTAGATTCAGTAACAATAAATCAAATGCAAATAAGGTGTAGCTTATGCACACATATCAGGATAATCAATAAACTTTAGAATGTTCAGAACGCTTTTAGCATGCTGGACTGGGTTGTAAAACCATCCCGGCTCTGAACAGATCTGCCAAAGATGAGCCCACTTGACACTTCTGTGGACCTGCGAGGGTAAACAGAAAGTGCAACTTCCTCACTTTGGTGACTTCAAAAGGAGCACCCCCCCAGAGACTGACCAGATCCACATTCCAACACCCCACACACACAGGGACACACAAAAACACACACACAGACACATACAGAAACACACAATCATACATTTTTAACTGTATATGTGAACTACCACTATGCTGGAATATATACATGATATATTTTAGAGCCTATGCATGTTTCCTAGTGTTTAAATGAGTGTATTTGTGCTAGTGTGCATTTTAATAGGGGAATCCTGTCTGTAAACCATAACTTCTTGTCTATGCCTTTCTGATCTGTCAAGTTTGATCTCTCCGTAAAGCTCCGGACTCGAGCTATTCACTGAGGTGGGTCACATGGCTGACATATGCATTTTTCTATGTGTTTAATGATACTGTGAGGAAAGTCGATCTCGAAATCCGGGCTGATAGCCATTAAGTATGCAAATTCATCTAGGAGACCAAACCAAGGAACTTTGCCCGCCAAATAGTGCTGCGCCTCTATTGGCCGCTACAATTGTGTGTTAGCTTGGGTTTCCATAAAAACAACGACCCACACCTTCTCCTTTGTTCTCCCGGTGTTCTCCCTATCGTCTCGTGCACGTCTCTCCGGACGCCTCAGGTGACCGCGCTTCCCAACCACGCGCGCAGCTCGGGAGGACCACTTCCTTAGACTCTCTCTCTCTTCGGCTAAGTTACTCTTCAGTTTAAACCTCGTTTGAAAAACCCCGCCAGAGAAACCCTCTCGGAAAGGACCAACCAAGCCAAGCGCATTGAAACTGCTACTCACGGACTTGAACCAATAAGCAAGTATTATCATTTATCTGAAATTTGTCTAAACTGATTCCTGTGCTGGCTCTCTCAAAAGGGTTTAACTGGGTAATTTGCCATTCTTTGATCATCTTTCTTTCCCTGTCTTTTCTTCATTTTCACTCTTGTGTATATATATGTGTATACCTTCTGTATATATTTTAGATGTATAATCTCAGTCATAGCTGCATATATTAAACACTTAATTCATGCTCGATTGTTCTGTTCGTTCTTTCAACTGAAGACCAAGTCACTTTAACGTTTTTCGATCGCTTTATGCTAATAGCAAGTTATTTTCATGACCAGAGAATAACTCCGTTTATAATATTCTGTGAGGGACTTAGTTTGCTGGACAAACGAACAGTTTCTCTAAATAATTATTAAACCAGAACTAATCATATATGTAATTGATTATAATTCGTTGTAATTGATTCACAATATATGTTTAATTCCCCGTTGGGTCGATATATAAATCATAATTTATTCATAACCTTATGAATTATTATAGCTTCAACATAGTTCAAAACACAGTAGTCAGTGAATACAGCGCTCATATGACGACAACAGCGTGTTTTGGGTAAAAATTGAATAAAAATTACTCCTCTGTATAGAAAATTGACATAAACGTATGACAGTCCATCAATATTTCTCCAAATGTGCATGCTTTTAAGCTAAAAGCCCCGAGGGATGTTATTTTGTGGAGTTTTTTCATGATGATCGTACAGAGTTTTTTTCTCAATGGCTGAAGCTGACGCTCATATTTCAATGAAAAGGTAACAACTCCATTTCTCATATTCATAACTCCCGACGCATATTAACAAATAACGGTCACTATACGATGTTGAGAGTAAAATAAAGATTAAATATTGAAGCTCGAGTCTTAGATCTTTTTAATGATGTATAGTTTGTCAAGGTAATTACATTAAATCTAACAGTAAATTTGAGCTAATTTAAACAATGAAGCTTCGGTGCGTCGACGCACCAGTGCAGGTTAACAGGTTAAAGTATATTTTCATATGAATGTAATACCTAATTATCAAGCGATTTGTTCCTCCTCCATTATATTGTTAATATCTCTGTGTTCAATAAATAGTAAAAAGGGACTCCAGACACTCTTAAATTTGTCTTCTTTACCCTTAATAATATAGGTTATTTTTTCCATTGCAATGCATGAAGACATTTCTCTTAACCATCGGGATATAGTAGGCCTTTCTGTTTTTTTTTTCCAGTAAATGGCTATGAGCCTTTTGGCATGCAGTATACACGTCTATCAATACTTGTGTATCCTTCTTACTATTCCAATTAGCTGGATGAATACCAAGAATAAAAAATCCAGGATCCAGTGGTAATCTCACTGAGACTATATGCCATATAATATTACTAATTTATTTCCAAAACTCTTTAATTATATCACATTCCCATATACAATGAATTAACCCTCTGGAGTCTGAGGCTGATTTGGGGCCTGGAGAAGTTTTGACATGCCCTGACATTTGTGCTTTTTTCACTTGTTCATAAACATATTAATGACACAAGTATCATTACACTGTATTCAGCACAAACTAGGATACCATAATATGTGAGGAACATGTATGTACATGTTTTTGAAGGAATAATGTTAATGCGTGGTTATTGAAAAAACAAAAAAACTTAAGTCACTGAAATAAGTCAAAAAAAAGTATATTAAATCTGTATTGACAAGACTTCTGGGTATTGGAGGTTGTAGACTGGAGTTTTTGCTTCAGAATTATGTAAAAATTATGCTGCCTACTCCTTCATATAAAACAATATATTGATTTAGTTTTTGTAAGACACTTTTTGTCAAGAAACACAGTATGCGTGGAGGCGTGAATCATCATGAATAATGGGTCATTTACACCTGAGAAGACAAAAGAATCACATAAAGAGCTCTAATGAGCTGCATAAATAATGAGCTCATTCAGTCAGGTAGGCTGTGAAAAAACCCTCTGTGATCATGTCAAACATACAGAAAAAACAGCAATACAGTGAAATATTATTATGCAAAGTGTCTGAACAGTTATGTTACCTCTATGGCATTTCATATAGGCTTTTAGCTTAAAAGCATGCACATTTGGATAAATATTGATGGATTCTCATATATTTATGTCGATTTTCTATACAGAGGAGTAATATTTATTCAGTATTTATTGTCATTAATATGAGCACTGGATACTGTGTTTTCAATTCATACTTGCAGCCGGAGGGCGCTCTGTGCACCTTTAGTCCACAAATGCCTGCTAAAGAAGAATAGGCAATCCAGGAACTAACCGAACTAACAGAGGCCAGAGATCGCTAACTATGACTATTCAAAACACTTTTCAAGACAATAAATACACGATTGAGACGATGTATGCATGTATTGACTGAATTTGCGTCTGAATAGCGCTCGCTCCATGGGCGTGGCTGCATTAGCTGATAATGAGCTGAATCACAGACTTCTGACATGGCTCTCTTTTCATACAGATTACATAAACAGAGAATATTTGTTTTCGATTTGACTTACACAATTTAAAACCTGACATATCAATGTTTCTTTAGACATAAGTGTAATTTTTGTGTCATTAGTATTCACTAAGTTACAGTTCATTTTCTGAGAACTATCAGATTGGACTTTGTTCAGAGGGAGACGAGAGATCACGCATCATGTTAGTTTTCTTTATTTTACAAAAAGCACAACATTTTGTTTTTACTCTGAGTGTACACAAATAAAAGAAGATATTCCACAGATTAAAATGGTGTATAACTCCTAATTGTATGTACAACATTGACAGAGTATTTTGAGTCTCTTTCACACTGGTAAGAAAAAAACTGCGGTGGTATCGCCGGCGATACCTCAGACCTAGTATCTGGTATATTGCTATAGATTTTATTTAATTTTACCAGAGTTATATAAGTATGCATTAGCCAATTGTACTGTAACAGTTTAGGTCTACTATTGACAGTCTGCGTTTGGGCCTTTACACATTTTTGCTCCCATTTATCCTTATCTATCTTCAATCCAAGGTCTTGTTCCCACATAGCTAATCTGGATGCAGATGACTCCTGAGAACCTGATAATAGCATATTGTATAAAAGAGATATGTGTCCTCCTCCTTGGCTTGATTTAGATATAACATTTCTCCAAATTTGTTAGTTCTGGCTCATCAAGTCCTTGACCCCGGGCAGTACGTATAAAGTTCCTAATCTGCAAATATTTATAATAATGTTATTTAGGGATTTTGAAATTGTCGGTAATATCAGCAAATGACATTAGAACACCATCTTTGTATAGATCTTTAATTTTCCGCACACCGTTCTCAGCCCAAAGTCGAAAGCCTAAATCCTTTTGACCAGGTATAAAATGATCATTTCCCCATATTGGGCTAAATACCGATAAAGACTCTTTTTCCTTTAAATAAATTCGTACTTTCCCCCAGACATTTATCATGTTCAGTGCTATTAGATTAAATAATATTGCAGTCAAATTCTTCTGCAACATTTTAGTATTGGCTGAATAAAGATATAAATTAAAAGGAATCTTAGATTTTACAAATGAATTTTCTATTTCTATCCATTTAGGAGGAGCGCTTACCGAAAAATGAAACATTATCGAGCTTAACTGGGATGCCCAATAGTATGATTGAATATTTGGGAGTTTTAATCCTCCCCTGTCATATGGTAGGGTAAAGCAAAGATGTCCGGACTCTTGGGTGTTTATTATTCCAAATAAACTGTATAAACATTCTTCGTATGTTGGTGAAAAATGAAGTAGTGGGGAGCAGAGGAATATTTTGGAAAGGATAGAGTAATTTGGGTAGTATATTCATCTTCAATATATTAATTCGACCAATTAATGAAATTGGTAAACTTAACCATCTATCTATAGACTTAGTAATTGAGTTTGTTAGGGCATTGTAATTCACTTCAGTTATTTTTTCTGTATCTGACATAATCTGAAGTCCTAAGTATGTAAATGAATCTGTAAAGATTGGAAGTTAAGTATGATAATTTTGACTTTTCCTCTTGATTAAGGAATAAAATAGAGGTTTTAGATGAATTTATCTTATAACCAGAAAATTTCCCGAACCTTTCAATAAGTTTGAGTAAAGCTGGAATAGATTGGCTGAGCTCAGTAAGAAATAATAAAACATCATCTGCATATAGAGATATGTTATGTGTTATTGAGCCTATCCTAATTCCACTTATGTTGCTTTCAGCTCATACTGCAATAGCAAGTGGTTCGATTACCAAGAGAAATAAAAGTGGTGACAGTGGACATCCCTGGCGGGTGCCTCTATTTACTTTGAAAGGCTTAGAAATAATCCCATTGGTTAGAACCTCTGCTGTAGGGTATGTATTCAACAACTTAATCCATGAGCAAAATACTTCCCCAAAACCAAACCTTTCTAAAATCTCCCAGAGATAAGGCCATTGCACCCCATCAAAGGCCTTCTCTGCATATAAAGATAAAATTGCTGTATCTGGAGAATCCTTTTTGCAATGTAATATATGACGGCCTTTCACAAATCCATTCTGATCCTGGTCCACTATATTTGGTAAGATATTTTCTAGTCTTTTTGCCAATATCTTACTAAGTATCTTTGTATCAGAGTTTAATAATGAAATTGGATGGTAGGATTCACACTTTGTTTTTAATTTGTTGGGTTTAATAAGGAGCATAATCAATGCACCTCTTAAAGATGGTGGGAGTACACCTTGTGGTATGACTCTTTAAACATATTCAAAATAGGAGTGACTAATTTTTTCTTAAACTTCTTATAAAAATCAATTGGAATTCCATCCGGTCCAGGAGATCGGCCCACTCTCAAGTTCTCAATTGCACTGAAAAATTCCTCTTCTGATATATCTGATTCAAGATTGTCTTTTACCTCATCAGAGTATATTCTGAGCTGTATAAAGAACTAAAAAAATTCTTTAAACACATTATTTATTTTGACAGGATCCGTCGTAATATCGCCCCCATCTTCCTGAATAGAATTAATAGCAGTTTCTGACTGCATCTGTTTGATTCTCCATGCTAAAAGTTTCTCTGGCTTTTCTTCTTTATCATAATAGCTTTGCTTTAATTTCATCATACTGCTTGCCACTCTAGAGGCGGACATCTCTTCATACTGGGCTCTAAGAAATAAAATTTCTTGATTGATTTTTGTATCATTAATTTGGTTTTGAGATTGTCTTTTTTCTAGGTCTTTCAATTTAGAATCCAGAAGATTCAACTTTTCATTAAATAATTTTGATTTTGCTTTAGTGAAACTAATTATTTGTCCTCTATAAAGACTTTAAAAGCTTCCCACCTAATACTAGCTGATGTCTCTGAAGTATTCATATCAAAATATAGGTCAATCTGCTGGTCCATATATTCAATAAACTTTGCCTTTCCAAGCCACTTTGGATGTAATCTCCAGTTTGGTGGGTCACTCCTTAAATTAGCGTCCAAGTATATCATAGATATAGAAGCATGATCTGATAGTACCATACTATCATACCAACAGTCTTGGATTTTTGACAGGAGAGATGCTGATATAAGAAAATAGTCAATTATTGAGTGAGTCTTGTACGTACTTGAATAACATGAGAATTGTATATCTGTGGGCTTTTGGTTTCTCCATACATCAATTAAATTTTATTCATTTATAAAATTATTTAGTACTTTTCTTGTTTGATTGTGTGACCGAACCATCTAGGGCGCATTTAAAGTCACCTCCCATTATATAGTAACCATGTTGTGAGGAAATAGTTAAGAATAGGTTAGTAAAGAATGCAGCATTATCTATACTGGGACCGTATACGTTAATTAAGTTCAGTGTTTCTGACAAAAGGGTTCCTTTTACAATTACATATCTTCCCATATTATCATATTTTACCTCAGACATCTGAAATTGAATAGATTTATGAACTAAGATGATTACACCTCTTGCTTGACTACTATAAGATGCAGAAAAAACTTGTCCAGGCCATCTCTTTCTAACCCTTATTATATCTTCAGATCTTAGATGCGTTTCTTGAAGGAACACTATCTTGCACTGCAATTGTTTAAGTCGGAGCATGACCTGCTTAAGTTTTGTAAAACTATTAAGACCCCTAAAGTTCCAGGATGTTATTTTAAGCTTTACTTCTCTAGACATTGTTATTAATTATATGCAATACACCATCTTTCTCTATTCAATACTTGCATGTCCCCAAAATACAACAGAAAGAACATCGTTATGAACATATAGACCAAAAATAGAGGGCAGCCCCAAATAAATAAAACAAACAAACAAAAATTATACATACAAATTAACTAATTAAACTAAATTAACACTTCCCAGGTCTCAACAACCACCCTTATCCCCCTGAATGTAACTTCACTACTAATTACACGGGTCCACTGACTCACTCCCCAAGGAACCATTTTTTGTCAACATCTCGCCATCGCTTCCGTACTTAAGCTCTTTAAGATTTAGCAAACTATTTACACTGATATGCAAAAAAAAAAAAAAAAAAAAAAAAAAACATATATATATATATATATATATATATATATATGTATATATATAAATACAAATAATAATCAAAATAATTCAAATGATAAATAAAAATAATAATTAAATATCAATTATAAGGTAAACAAACTTTGTCCAACTGATTTAGTCTTTCATTTGCACTCTTTCTGACGCAGTACCATGCCCATACAAAACAATGTCAAGCTCAATGAAATGAATAAATAAAAACCCTTAACTAAATAACAAATAAAAATTATAAAATGTATAAATAAATAAGGTGGGCATTATTAAATTCTCAAGTCTTTGTCATTTCAGTTCGTTACACCAGTGACTCACCCGAGCTCACACCTCACTTCGAGCTTTTTCTTGACCTCGTTGTAGTGCTGGCGTTTCTTGCTGACTTCGGCTGAAAAATCAGGAAAGAGCATCACTTGCTTGTTTTTGTATAGAACCTCTCTTTTTTCTCTGGCCGCATTCAATTTGTCTTTGTAGTTGAGTAACTTCATTATCAATGCCCTCGGCGGTGCTTTGTCGTCTGATCTAGCACTTGCGATTCTGTGGGCTCGTTTAATGATCAGCGGAACGCGAAGCGGTTCCATGCCCAGCGCGTCAGGGAGCCACTTTTCCAGAAAACCACACGCGTCTCTGCCTTCAGCTTTCTCCGGCAGCCCCACTAGCCTTATGTTGGAACGCCAACTAAGATTCTCCAGATCTTCTGTTTTAGCAGACAGTGATTTTATGTTGTCTTCCAACATTTTAGTTGTAGATTGCAGTTTGACAACTGTATCCTCGGTCTGAGATATTCTTTCCTCTGCTTCTGTCAATCTGGCAGAGCAGTCACCAATATGATTCATAACGTCCGTCAACATGGTTAGCACCGATTCGAATTTCACAGAAAAATCTGACTTTAATGACATAATTGCTTGGAGGATATTATCCAAGTTTGCAGGTTCACTTTGTTTCGATGTCTCTGCGTCTGAAGACTCGGCCTCCGAGCTCTGGGTGATACCCACTAATTTCACCTCCTCATGGTCTTCGGAGCCGGAAAGCCCTTCATCCTGTTCTGATTTAGACGCCTTCCCTCCTTTATTTTTCGACAATTTAGGTGCCATTTTTGTTAGGAATATATGAAATATCAGTAAAGACGTTCTATTAGAAATGCAAGAGCAATTAACAATGAAATTAGATCAAATTGGAAGCGACGCAAGATCACGCTACCACTTAACTCGACACCATAACCGGAAGTGAGCAATACATCTCTCTAATTCCAAAAGTCAGGGCAACCACCTTGTCCGTAGACGCTGGCGGAGCGGCCATCTTGTTCGTAGATGCTGGGTGAATCGGCCATCTTGTCCGTAGACACTGGCGAAGCAGCCATCCTGTCCGTAGACACTGCCGGAGCGGTCATTTTGTCCGTAGACACTGGCGACGTGGCCATCTTGTCCGTAGACACTGGCGGAGCGGCCATCTTGTTCGTAGACGCTGGGCGAATCGGCCATCTTGTCCGTAGACACTGGCGAAGCGGCCATCCTGTCCGTAGACACTGGCGACGTGGCCATCTTGTCCGTAGACACTGGCGACGTGGCCATCTTGTCCGTAGACACTGGCAAACTTGAGTACATAGCAACCGGCAGGCTTGAGTGCGTAGCAACCAGCGGGCTTGAGTGCGTAGCAACCGGTGGGTTTGAGTGCGAAGCGGCCGGCGGACTTCAGTGCGAAGCAGCCAGCAGAGGCCTCGGAATGCCCGCTGCTCGTGCTGAAGTCAGCGGTGGATCGTCCACACTGGACAACAAGCCTCTCCGCTCTCGGACAGGTCCAGAGACGTGACGTGACTCTAGAAGATCAGTGGAGACATGGCGTGACTCTGGGCGATCAGCAGAGACTTGACGTGGCTCTGGGCGATCAGCGGAGACATGACGTGACTCTGGGCGATCAGCGGTGACTTGACTTGGTGTTGTTGTGGCCGCCATTTTGTGAGTGCTTTCTAGCGTGGCAGCCATTACACGAGTGGACGAGGTGTCGCATTCCTCTGCGACACCCACAATAAATGGAGAGCCAACAGTCAATAACACATACTTCAGAAAGTGACTTAGGGATGAACGGGGTCCCTCACGAATAAGTTGCGATTTAAGTGGCTGATTAATGCACTCACAGAAAAAGTCTATCAGCACACAGTCCGGCAGGTCTGAACAATATGCAATGTCCAAATATTCTTTGATATATTCCTCCAACGATCGTGTGCCCTGCTTGAGCCCTAACAACAATAGTGCAATGTTCCTACCAGACCAGTGTTCTCCAGGAAAGCTGCTGGATCCTTGTAGTGGCGAGGTCTTCTGAAGCAGGACTCCTGTAGCTCAGTGGTTTCCTGTAGCTCAGTGGTTAGAGCGTGGCACTAGCAATGCCAAGGTCATGGGTTCGATCCCAGGGATTGCACATACTCAGATACAAATGTATAGTATAATGCAATGTAAGTCGCTTTGGATAAAAGCATCTGCCAAATACATAAATATAAATGTAAATGTGACTCAGGGTAGGATCCATTTGCAAGCTTTTATTAAACAGTGTTCATAGTAGACAGGCAATGGTAGAGCAACAGCAGACAGGTATGGCAGAGAGCAAGCAGAATCATAGTCGGAGAACAGGCAATAGGTCAGGGCGGGCAGGTAACAATCATAAATCCAAAACAGCAAATAATCCAAAGGGCAGGCAGCAGAGAATCGTATACATTGAACAAACAGGTCAACAACAGGCAGGCAAACAAGATAACAGACGTTCAGAAATGTAACCGTAGTAAACAAGACCTCGCAAAGTATGACAGGATGTGAATGGCTTAAATAGTCCAGATAATGTGCTGCAGCTGGGTGTGGTGATTACTGATTGAAGTGAGTGCAGGTGAAGGCCAGGGAGGATTATGGGAAATGAAGTCCGGGAATGACTGGAAACGTGACATTAATAAACCATATATTATTTTTGTGTAGTGATGTAATTATATTTCTGTGCCATTCTATTAAGTTAACTGAACAATAAACTAGTAATTATGCTTAATTACTGATGGTTTTGCAGTAATAAATTGCTAAAATAGTATAATAAAGACAATTTGACCAACAAAAGTGAAAGGTATATCCACATTAATTATGGCACTTAATGAGTGATATTCAAGTTTATTGAGCAGAATAAGCCAATAATTAAGGCTAAACGGCCATTACTAAGACAATTTTACCCCATATTGTAAAGTAAAAGTTATATCCTCAAATAAGGCACTTATTGAATGGTCTCATTGTTATATAAGTATTAATACATAACTTTTACAGACACAAAACATACTTTTTTTTTGTACGTTTGTATAAATAGTAAAAGATACAACATGGATGTATTGGCAACATTTAAACGTAAACATATTACGCTTTTACAGCAGAAATACTTAAAATATTTACAAATCTTTTGTATCATAAAGATATCTGTATAACTTCCCTTTTACCGTTTTATGGATGAATATAATATATTATATCCCTAAACCCAAACATAACCATTTTATAGAGAATATAAAATGAATGTAATGGACATTAATATTTAGGAAAATGACAATTTTAGTAACACTATATTGTTATATTGTTAATTTAACTCTACCATACCTTAAAATAATATTAAAACCGAGCATGTATTTCTAACTGGCAAAATGCCGTAAATCCATTACATTTAATCAAATTAAATGCAGTCTAAAATGACTGCATCCACACAAGCAGCATGCATAGATTGCGTGCAGTCTGCTGCCTTAAATCGCGCTAAATTACTGCCGTTCTCGACAATGCACCTTTGTAAAAGTGGGGATTTAGCACTTGCATGAAGAAGAAATATATACACAGATAGTGGATTGATATCAATTTAAGACTCAAACTTTCTTCGATACAAAAATATACCTTGTGTGAGTTCTTGTATTTAATGTTGATAACGAGGAAGAATGCAATTGTTCCCAAATATCCACATGACTGCAAACGTGCATTATTATACAACAGGTCAAAAAACAAAACGTACATTTTAAACACAGTACTGTCAGTATTTACCCTATTTTGCAATGAAAAAATATTTCTAACAAAAACCAGAGCAGAACTACAACACACAAATGCGGCTTTGAACGAATCATGAGTCAATGATTCAATGATTCATTCACAGCCACTTGCTTCATTACTGAATGAATGACTCGATGACTCACTCATAAAAACAGTGACTTGCTGCCACCTACTGGCAGTTTTAGTTTAATATTTAAAAGTATCACTTTGTTTTACCATCATTGCATATTTCTCTATTAAACATTTTTTTATTTAAAACATTATTTATTTTATAAAGTTATTTATACATGTAAAAATATGCACTGGAAAATCAATTTAGGCAAATATTGTGTCTTAATGGAAAAGGTGTGACTGCAGTCGAAGTGGAAGAGAGGGGGTACGCAGAAGGATGGGAATCCCTTCAGGGGGTACTCCACTCTAAAAAGTTTGATAACCACTGCTCTAAACCAACCCATAGCCATTTCTTAAAAATATGTAGTTATAAAGAAAAACATAACGGACAGAAAAGTGTAACTTAATCACAATAATTTCTTTACTAAGAAAATGTCAAAAGCAATACCAATAGTCCGAATGACGATGTGTTGCAGTCGCAGTTCTCTCTGTTGATATAATAGTCTTGTATCAGATACAAGCAGAATGAAGTTATTAATCCACGAAAATGGTATTCTGCTTCACTTCACTTCACTTCACTTCACGGCATGTCGCAATCTGTGATGAAGCAGGCGAGAGCCAATGAGCGTTGATATCACTGCCGTAAAACGTTTTGTGTCAAGCTTTTTGAGGCGGCAATTTTTGAATTCATAACGATTATTGGAAGCTTAACTCTTCTTTGCTTAAGCATGACCAATTGAGAAAAAAATATTTTATTTTTGACTGAGTATTACTGGATCAAAGCACAAAAGGAAAATAAATACAGCCTTAAACATGAAATTATCAAATGTGCTAGAAACTTCAGCAGCCATCAAACTAAACTTAAAAGACGTGAAGAGGAGACTGTCATTTCCAAAATAATGACTCTCTGTGGTAAAATGCAGGATGGTCTGTCAGAAGCTGGGTTGGTAGAACTTACTGATCTGCAAACTCAATTAGACTCAATATATAAATTTAAGGCAGAGGGCTCTTTTATTCGCTCTAGAAGAAGATGGTTAGAGCAAGGAGAGCAAAGTACAGCATATTTCTTCAGAATGGAAAAGAATAATTCTAGAAGTTTAACTATTAATTCTTTAAATATCAATGGTACTGTTATTTCTGATCCTAAAGAAATTGGCACATTTTGTGCAAACTTCTATTCTAATCTTTACCAGTCCAAATACTGCAAGGACTCAGCTCTGTCCTTTTTCCAGTCTTTGAAGGATGTTAGGACATTGTCTAATGAAGATAAGATGGCCTACGATAAAGATATATCCATTGATGAAATAATGTAGTCTATTGAAGCTCTTAAGAACAATAAGTGCCCAGGCACAGATGGGCTGACAGACGAACTTTACAAATATTTTTCCCTAGAGCTAGCACCTTTCTTGCTTAAGACGTATTTGGAAAGTATTGCTTCTGAAACACTTCCACCTACTTTATCACAGGGATTACTTACTTTAATACCTAAACCTAAGAAAGACATTCTATTGATTGATAACTGGCGTCCAATCTGTTTGTTAAACTGTGATTATAAGATATTAGCTTTGTTTCTGGCTAAAAGAGATTGGATTGGATTGACTGGCTCAATTGCTCCTGTCTGCCTCGCTGCCCAGAGTGGTTTGCGTCTCCGTATAGCTTTGTTTTCTCTTACTATTATTGAATCTCTTACTTTTATTCATTGTTGCTTATATTATTATTACTTTATATATATTATTGCCTACCACATTAGTCTGACGTCGCTAGCTTGTAATCTTTGAATCTAAATCGCTGTTACAATGCATTTGCCTCTCACTAGCTTGTTAACTTGTCATCAGTCTCGCGCGCTCCTTTTTCAACGCGTTCATCAAACAGCTGTGGTAACTCGGATCAGTCTACAAACACAGTGAGTCATGTCATCCTCTCCCAGTGTTATTTCGTGTTCAGTTCAAGGACTCCGTTGGATTACTTACCTGTCTCCAGTCTGTCTCCTGTTCTCCTCTTGTGTACTCCTTCGTCGTGTGTGAAGTCCAACGTCTTTGTTACATCTGGAAACCCGCATTCTGCCATCCTCCGTCACCTTCAATACAAAGGACAGTATTACCATTCCATTCATTATCACTCCTCTGAAGATTTGCCATTCTCTCATCTGCTTATTAATGTCTATTAATGTTTTATAAATGATGAATTGACTGTTTACTAATGCTTAACTAATGCTTCATAGTGTGCAGTTATTATAAAGTGTTACCAAATATGATACTATAAATTACAACAACATTTCCCCTTTGCCTTTCAGACGAGGCTCATGGTTATAACAGTAATCATGAGGGGTAGACTCATTTAAATTATGTAATCATCTGGTTTGAACTAGTTTTCTGTCAAACACAACACACATCTAGGTTATGATCTGTGAACATATTTACATCAAGTGCTTTTTGTTCTAATATTCAGCAAACAAAGCTTTATAATTTTGTTCATCTGTATTAAGTTTTTTTTTTATGTTTTGTTTATTTGTTTGTTTGTATGTTTTTTGAAAACTTTTTATTTGTTAAATTTTTACCCTTAAATGGGTTTGGGTTTTTTATATTTACTAGTTTGGGGAACAGACACAGTTTCTATAATATGATATCTAGGTGAAAGAGCTTCTGTGTTGGGATCTATCTGATTTATGTGACGGGAGGCATTTAGCCAGTCTGTCTGCTTACTGACCTGGGCTCCAGTTTGTCAAATGCCAACTCTAAGACTGACTATGTGCCATATTACTAGAGAGAAGAGCATCCAGGAGGGATGAAGACCATGGGCCAGATTTACTAAACAGGGCAAATTAGTGTGAGAACGTAATTCCAATAAAGCGCAGATGGGAGTGGAAAGTTCTATGTGTGATCTACTGCTGTAAATATCTGTCCCAGTGTCACATCACAAATGGACGGAAGTGGAAAACGAGTTGCTTTGGCAGCTTGGTTTCTACAAATGCTATTTTTGCAGTGAGGAGGAATTTTTGAGGTCTGAAACTTACAGTATTTGTCTATAGTACAATGCCCTCTTATTTGTTAAAATATCAAAGACAGTTTGATTTTTCATGTAATGACCCTTTAAGGAATTTACAAAGCCCAAGACAGGTGAACCGGGACTGACGAACAACTTGAGTTTAGCAAAAATGTAAAAAAACATAAAAAATTCATAGGCTGGCTCTTTTATCAGATTTTTTTAAATAAATAATAAGAAGTTTATTTTATATAGCGCCTTTCTGCAGGTCACTTTACAATATTGTAACACATAAATATGACAGCGGACAGAAAAACAATACGGAAACATAAAATACATAACATGAATCATGAATCAATGTACAGTCAGTGGTCAGAGAAACAAGAAACAAAAATATATGTTTTAAGGTGGGTTTTGAAATCATGTAATGATGAGAGAACACAAATGTGTTTAGGAATGGAGTTCCAAAGTGTGGGGGCAGAGATGCCCGACCACCAAACGATGCTAACTTATGCCGTGGAGTTAACAACAGACCAGTATCAGAAGATGTTAATGTGCGAACAGGAGAGTAGGTATGAATGAGATCAGAAATATACTGAGGGGCAAGACCATGAAGTGCTTTGAATGTGATGAGGAGTATTTTGTACTGAATACGAAAACTAACGGGTAGCCTATAAAGTCTGTGTAGAATGGGAGTAATGTAAGAAGATTTCTTTGAATAAGTGAGAACCCTAGCTGCAGAGTTCTGAATATATTAGATATAGATATAGATTAATAATTATTGTGTTTGATAAACCATAAAAAAAAAGAGAATTACAATAGTCGAGTCAGGAAGTAATGAAGGTGTGAACCAGTGTCTCAGCATCATTGATATTTAAGACAGGACGTAAACGTGCAATATTACGGAGATGAAAGAAGGAAGACTTAGTGAGCGAAGAGATGTGTGGAAGGAAAGAGAGAGATGAGTCAAAGATTATACCCAGGTTTTTAACAGAGGTGGGAGGTCAAACCAAGACTCCAGCAATGTTAACGTTGTCAACAATTTTCCTCCCCAAGTAGAGAACATAACTGTAACACATGCTTTCTTACAGTAGAGTTGACTATTGGAAAATAGTACCCAAACCAAAGACTAAATTAACCACAGGCATCTTGTAAAAGGTGGTGTGGATCAATAGTAAGTTGTGCTGTCTCAATACAAATTGATCAAATCTATTGAAACATAAGACAAGAGCCTGGTAAGAGAACACCATAAATCAAAAAGCTTATATGCAAAATTCTATTCAGCTGTTACCCCAGTAATCATAATACAGGTGCATCTCAATAAATTAGAATATCACGAAAAAGTTTTTTTTTTCTTTTTTCTGTAATTTAATTAAAAAATTAAAACTTAAATATATTCTAGATTTATTAGACATAAAGTAAAATATTTCCAGACTTTTTTGTTTTCATTTTGATGATTACAGCTTGCTGCTCATCAAAATAAAAAAAAATCAGTATTTCAAATTATTAGAATATTTCATTTCAAACTACCATTCTCAGGGTATAAATACTGGGCTTAGTCTGAATTTTCCAGAGGACGATCATCAAGACCCTCTACAATGAGGATAAGCCACAGAGGGTCATTGCTGAAAGAGTTGGCTGTTCGCAGAGTGCTGTGCCAAAGCATATTCATGGAAAAATTCAAGGAAAAAGTGTGGTAGGAAAAGGTGTACAGGTGAAAGGAATGACCGCAGACTTGAGAAGATTGTCAGGCTAAGCCGATTTAAGAACTTAGGAGAGCTTCAAAAGGAGTGGATTGAAGCTGGAGTCAGTGCATCAAGAGCCACCGCACACAGACATCTTCAGGAAATGGGCTACAACTGTAACATTCCACGTACCAAGCCACTTCTGAACCAAAGGCAACATCAGAAGTGTCTTACCTGGGCTAAGGAGAAAAAGAACTGGATTGTTGTTCAGTGGTCCAAAGTCCTCTTTTCAGATGAAAGTAAATTTTGCATTTCATTTGGAAATCAAGGTCCCAGAGTCTGGAGGAAGTGTGGAGAGGCACAGAAACCATGTTGCTTGAAGTCCAGTGTGAAGTTTCCACAGTCAGTGATGATTTGAGCTGCCATGTCATCTGCTGGTGTTAGTCCACTGTGTTTTCTGAAGTCCACAGTCAACGCAGCGATCTACCAGGATATTTTAGAGCACATCATGCTTCCTTCTGCTGAGAAGCTTTATGGAGATGCTTATTTCATTTTCAAGCAGGAATTGGCACCTGCCCACACTGCCAAAGGTACCAAAAGCTGGTTCAATGACCATGGTGTTACTGTGCTTGATTGGCCAGCAAACTCGCCTGACCTGAACCCCATAGAAAATCTATGGGGGGTATTGTCAAGAGATGAGAAGACACCAGATGAAGATGAGAGACACCAGACCCAACAATGCAGATGACCTGAAGGCCGCTATCAAAGCAACCTGGGCTTCTATTACAACTGAGCAGTGCCACAGGCTGATTGCCTTTATGCCACGCCGCATTGATACAGTAATTAATGCAAAAGGAGGCCCAACCAAGTATTGAGTGCATAGAAATGAACATACTTTTCAGAAGCCTGACATTTCTGTTTAAAATGTCCTTTTTATTATTATTGATCTTATAAAGTATTCTAATTTTTTGAGATAGTGAATTGGTGGGGTTTTATGTTAAATGTGAGCCAAAATCATCACAATTAAAATAACCAAAGACTTAAAGGACTTCAGTCTGTGTGCATTGAATTTATTTAATACTTGAGTTCCACAATTTGAGTTGAAAAAAACTAAAATAAACTTTTCCACAACATTCTAATTTACTGAGCTGCACCTGTACATATTTTATATTTGTCTATTCTTATTTTCAATTTAATGAATATTTGTGTGGGGATTAGGTTGATGCTATTTTCTTTTCCAAATGAAACATTACTTGAAGTTATCACTTTGTTTTGTCATTGTATTTTGTTTGCAAGTGCTCTTTGCTTGAGCATCAAAACAGAAGACCGTGTGGTTTCCTTTGTTTCCATCTTCTAAATCCATGCAATTCAAATTACTTCCCTTTACATGGTAGGTGTTACGGCTGGTGGTGTAGAGATGAGGCAGATAACGGATTTCCACAAACATACAGGGTTTTAATATAAACAAAGGCAGAGTACACCAAACAAGCGTCTAACATAAACAGAGAACGGACAAGGAGTGCAGGGAGTGAGTGCATTATAAAGGGAGTGCAGATGATCAAGTCCAGGTGCAGGTGATGAGTGCTGATGAGGAGCTGACGAGGGAAGTGAGTGCAGGTGATGAAACAGGAGGATTATGGGACATGGAGTCCAGGGGAACAAGGGAACTGTAACAGTACCTCCCCCTCCCGGTAGGCGCGTCCTCGCGCCGTAGATGTAACAACCGGGAGGGGGGCGGGCGCCCTGGAGACCTCATGCCGGTGCAGGGGGAGGAGTAGACTGGAGTGGAGGTCTCCAGGGCAGGCTCAAAAGCCATGGCGGGTCAGGAGCCGAAGGCGGCCATGGTGGGTCAGGAGCCGTGGGCAGCCATGGCGGGTCAGAAGCCGAAGGCAGCCATGGTGGGTCAGGAGCCGTGGGCAGCCATGGCGGGTCAGAAGCCGAAGGCAGCCATGGTGGGTCAGGAGCCGTGGGCGGCCATGGCGAGTTAGAAGCCGAAGGCAGCCATGGCGAGTCCGAGGCAGCCATGGCGAGTCAGGTGCAGCGAGCAGCCATGGCGGGTCAGGTGCAGCGGGCAGACATGCAGCAGGCAGACATGGCGAGTCAGGTGCAGCGGGCAGACATGGCGGGTCAGGTGCAGCGGGCTGCCATGCAGGGTCAGGTGCAGCGGGCTGCAATGCAGGGTCAGGTGCAGCGGACTGCAATGCAGGGTCAGGTGCAGCGGGCTGCAATGCAGGGTCAGGTGCAGCGGGCTGCAATGCAGGGTCAGGTGCAGCGGGCTGCAATGCAGGGTCAGGTGCAGCGGGCTTCCGTGGAGGGTCAGGTGCAGCGGGCTGCCGTGGAGGGTCAGGCGCAGCGGGCTGCAATGCAGGGTCAGGTGCAGAGGGCTGCCGTGGTGGGTCAGGTGCAGCGGGCTGCCGTGCTTGGTCCGGGGCCGAAGCCGAATTGCCGACTATCCCAGGTGGCGGTGAGGATCCGGCGGGACAGGGCGATGCCGCAGGTTCGGCCGACCGAGGCGCAGGCGGGGCTCCAGAAGGCCGCAGTGGAGCCAGAGCGACAGCCGACCAAAGGGACACAGGAGGGAGTGAGGAAGCCAACGGAGCGTGAGGGACGAAGGGACGAGGTGCAAACCGAGGAGTGTGGTCCAGAAGTGAAGGAAGGCCGACGAATGACAGATGCGGAACCGGGGGGAGGATGGAGCCTGGCGGAACTGGTGGACTGATGGGCCAAGGTGGAGATGAGGGAGGTTGGAGCCAAGGGGAGTATCTGGACCAACGGGCCGAGGTGGAATCCTGGGTGAGGTGGCTTGAGGTGGAGGTGCAGTGTGGACAATAGTGGAAGGAGGTGGGAGAGGGAGGCAGGGAGGGAAAACAGTCTTAGCAAAGTTCCTAATAGGAGCGGCTGGCTCGGCGGCGGCTGGAGCGGCTGGCTCGGCGGCGGCTGGAGCGGCTGGCTCGTAGCGGCGGCTGGAGCGGCTGGCTCGTAGGCGGCGGCTGGAGCGGCTGGCTCGTAGGCGGCGGCTGGAGCGGCTGGCTCGTAGGCGGCGGCTGGAGCGGCTGGCTCGTAGGCGGCGGCTGGAGCGGCTGGCTCGTAGGCGGCGGCTGGAGCGGCTGGCTCGTAGGCGGCGGCTGGAGCGGCTGGCTCGTAGGCGGCGGCTGGAGCGGCTGGCTCGTAGGGCGGCGGCTAGGCGGCGGCTGGAGCTGAGGGCTCGTAGGCGGCGGCTGGAGCTGAGGGCTCGTAGGCGGCGGCTGGAGCTGAGGGCTCGTAGGCGGCGGCTGGAGCTGAGGGCTCGTAGGCGGCGGCTGGAGCTGAGGGCTCGTACATCCCCTCAAATACAATTAAAATCCCCACAGGCACTGGAGCTGGCACTGTGGGGACTGAAGCGGGCTCTGGAGACACTGGAGCGGGCTCTGGAGATACTGGAGCGGGCTCTGGAGACACTGGAGCGGGCTCTGGAGATACTGGAGCGGGCTCTGGAGACACTGGAGCGGGCTCTGGAGACACTGGAGCGGGCTTTGGAGAGACTGGAGTGGGCTCTGGAGAGACTGGAGCGGGCTCTGGAGACACTGGAGCGGGCTCTGGAGATACTGAAGCGGGCTTTGGAGATACTGGAGCGGGCTCTGGAGAGACTGGAGCGGCTTTCTTCCTCCTCCTCCGCTTACTGGGCCCAGTAGAGGAAAGTGGGTCCAGCATGGGGCAGGTAGGGAGTTTGCTGGAGGGGTATGCGGAGGAAGACGGAGGTTGACTGACTGGCCCGGCCAACCGTGTTTCTGGATGAACTAGAGACAGACACCCATCCAGAACCCTATCGACAAAAAATTTGGAGTCATTTAACCATAAAATGGAATTTATAGTTTCGCTTAGGGAGAAACGATAATCGGGTTCACCAAAACGGATGGTGTCATCATCTAGTCCATCCAGAAACAGAGAGATCAAACATGCTTCAGGCCAGTCAGACAAAGAAGCAAGCTCAACGAACTCCTCCACATACCTCTCCAGCGAACGACCTACCTGCAGGAGCCCGATTAGGCGATCGCCGGATGACAGGGTGAGAGGTGTTGGAGGAGCTGGAGCCAGGGAGCCGGGGAAAGTCTCCATATTGTTCCTTTCTTTTTTTTTTTTTTTTTTTCCTGTGGAAATCCAGTCGTTATTGGTCCGTTCTTCTGTTACGGCTGGTGGTGTAGAGATGAGGCAGATAACGGATTTCCACAAACATACAGGGTTTTAATATAAACAAAGGCAGAGTACACCAAACAAGCGTCTAACATAAACAGAGAACGGACAAGGAGTGCAGGGAGTGAGTGCATTATAAAGGGAGTGCAGATGATCAAGTCCAGGTGCAGGTGATGAGTGCTGATGAGGAGCTGACGAGGGAAGTGAGTGCAGGTGATGAAACAGGAGGATTATGGGACATGGAGTCCAGGGGAACAAGGGAACTGTAACAGTAGGATGGAATATCACATAAACATTGTATTTTTCTGGTTTAATCCATATATTGTTTGTTTATTTATTTATTTATTTGTTTAATTAATTAATTTTATTTTAAGAGTAGTATTCCATGAGTAGGCAAAAAGGCCCCCAGTTTGAGTCCCGGCTGAACCAGGAGGCCTTTCTGTCTTGGTTTCCAAATCCAAAATCCCACCATGTAAAATGCAGCATGCAGCATGGGTGAATTTGAGACATCCAATATCCAAATGTGAATGTGTATGAGTTCCCATGTTTTAATATTAAAATCGTGACATTAAAGTTTTGATTCTGTTGAATTCAATTGTCATATAATACATGTTTTTAGTTGCATTTATTAAATGCAGTTTAGTCATAATATTAAATAAATAATATGAACGGTTTCTGTTCATGACTTGTGCTGCAAACTTGTTTCGGAGGATTACATAATGTTAAACAAGACTGCACTTTGAAGCCTTAAAATGAATAACAGTTCTGTAATTGTTTAACCATTTTGTAATATTTGGTTTGTTTGCTCTGAGACACAAAATGCGTTTTTTTCTATGCAGCGACTGACAATACAACCGTAAGATACACCAAAGCACAACATAAATTCACAAATCACATCAATTTTATTTGTTCTCTGTAATCCAAATCTTTAGAACCCATATGTTTACAAGGAAAAGATCCAAATTCAGCCCTTTATCCAATGATCTTCATTCTCAACAGCGACAGTCACGGTCAAAGACCACGCTCATTATAACTTATGATTCAAATTTGAAAGTTGCACACACTAGAAGCGTTACGACATGGTTTACAGCACTGATATTGAACACTCGGTGGTTGCGTCCGAAAACTGGAAACTGCTGCCTTCGGAGGACACATTTCTAGGTAGGAAGGCATCAAGGCACATCCGAATCCAATATTAGCTTCACTTCCTGTCTCCTGAGATACCTTCACCTGATCATTTTTGAAGGCAGCATAGATGTATCCTTCGCCAAATGCTACTCTCCTTCGCTGCCTTTGTTATCCCATAATCTTGTGGCGAGGAAACAAGTCAGCTGCCTAGGATTTCGGATGCAGCCGTTGGCTCTCAGCTGCATCTCAAATTGCGACAAGCCGTATTTGAGTATACTGACATTTGAAATTAGTGCGTGCTTTCACGGAGAGAAGCTGGGTTCATATTTTCATGGATTAATAACTTAAATTCTGCTCTGTAACCTAGTGATGGTCAAATGAAGCCTCATAAAGCACTGAGACTTTCCCCTCATTGTTTCGTGAAAGAAGTCAAAGCTTCGTGAGTGTGTTGAAAACAGCACCATCTGGTGGTTAGTAAAAAATCAAGCAGCCAAAACCCTGTGAAAGAAGATTCGTCGGACGAAGCAGCCACGCAGTTTCATGTAATGTGCCTGTAGCAATGTTCAGTTAAGGAAGGAAGAGGACAGGGTCGGCTTGACTGCTGACTGATTCTTTATTTCAATAATTCACTCCTTTAACACAGTTCGTTGTGCACTAATAACCATAGAATCCTTCACATCTTATGCACTCAAACTTGGCAAATTCCACTGCCAAATCAGAAGCGCAATAGAACAGTTTTTTTTATTTTTATTAAGCCACCAGTAAATTGTATGGCTCCTACAGTAAATTATATTGTTCTATTGTCTTATATATGTTTTATTTTACCAGTTGTGGAATCCAACCATTCATCCATCTGAGGTAACGTAGTTTGCCTACTTTATTGAGTATTTCCATTTTATGCAACTTTACACATTTATTAATAGTAAATTAATAATTAATAAATTTAAGATCATCATGTTTGCAGCGAACAATATAGATCAGACCTAATGGATTAATAATAGTATTACTCCACTATCTGAATTGAAATATATATATTGTACGTTTTAATGGATCACGCTACAAACATAATGATCTTATAATACATGATGCATTGCTTTGTCCATTATTGCATAATTCCCACTTTTGGACATTTTTGCTTCAACGGATATTAGACAACACTGCAAAATCAAGCTGTTATATTCATGTATTTATGGTCCAACATTCCCAATTTTTTGATGCACGATAACAGCAACACAAATATTCCACAAAGGACTTCACACCAGGTTCGGTAAACACAATCCACAAAGGGCTTCACTCCAAGTAACTCGCTGGGTCTCAGTCAGCAGTTCCCCTCTCTCTCCCACACTCCTGCTTCTCACAGCGTCTTATCCTGTCTCCGCGCCAATCACCAGAACGAGAAACAGGTGTTCGTGATTTGCATCCAACCCACTCACTTACCAAGCGTCTCCCGCTATTCTCTCCGGTTGCAGACCTCGCTGAACCACTCCCCCCTCGCCACATACCCCCACCGCCCGACTCTGGCCGGGGAGCCGTCCGGCCTGCAGCCCCCCCCCCATTTCTGGAGAGGAAATCGGCCACAGCCATCCGAACACCCGGCCTGTGGACCACCTTGAACTTAAAAGGCTGTAGAGCCAGATACCAACGAGTGATCTGCGCGTTGGTATCCTTCATGCGGTGGAGCCACTGCAGGGGAGCGTGGTCCGAACAGAGAGTGAATTCCCGTCCCAGGAGATAATAGCGGAGGGTGAGGACGGCCCACCTAATAGCCAAACACTCTTTTTCCACGGTGCTGTACTTAGCTTCTCTCTTAGAAAGCTAATGTACAGCACCGGCCGCTCCTCACCCTCTATCTCCTGGGACAGGACAGCACCCAGCCCTCTGTCCGACGCGTCAGTCTGCAACAGAAAAGGGAGAGAAAAGTCAGGAGAGTGAAGCAATGGTCCGCCACATAGAGCAGCCTTCACCTGGGTAAAGGCCTGCTGGCACAGCTCCGTCCACTGGACCATATCTGGTGCATCCTTTTTAGTTAGATCAGTCAACGAGCTGGTGAGGGCCGAATAATTAGGTACAAACCTTCTATAATATCCTGCCAGCCCGAGGAACTGCCTAACCTCCTTTTTGGTCTTGGGGCGCGGACAGGTCGCAATCGCTGCTGTCTTGTCAATTTGGGGACGCACCTGCCCATGCCCCAAGTGGAAGCCCAGATACCTTACCTCCACGCGCCCAATTGCACACTTCTTCGGGTTGGCCGTGAGCCCAGCCCCTCTCAGCGATCTCAGGACGGCCCTTAAATGCTGCATATGCCGCTGCCAGTCATTACTATAGATAATGATATCATCTAGATAGGCAGCCGCATATGCACCATGGGGCCGGAGAATTTTATCCATGAGTCGCTGAAAGGTAGCCGGTGCCCCGAACAGCCCAAACGGAAGCGTAACGAATTGGTGTAATCCAAACGGCGTTGTGAAAGCGGACTTTTCTTTGGATAATGGCAACAAGGGGATCTGCCAATATCCTTTTGTTAAGTCCAGTGTCGAATAAAATCGAGCCGCGCCTAGCCGGTCAAGCAATTCGTCCACCCGTGGCATTGGATACACGTCGAATTTCGACACTGCATTCACCCTGCGATAGTCCACGCAGAAACTAACAGAGCCGTCTGTTTTGGGGACCAAAACTATCGGGCTCGCCCAGTTACTGCTGGACTCTTCTATTACTCCCATCTTAAGCATTGCCTATAATTCGTCCTGAACTACCTTTTTTTTGTGCTCAGGTAATCTATACGGCCGGCTGCGAATAACCACGCTCCGTCTCGATATGGTGCTGAATGAGGTTGGCACGCTCCGGCAGGGGAGAGAACACGTCTGCAAACTCCGCTTGAAGTTTAGATAAATCAGTGAGCTGGGAGGGCGAGAGGTGATCTCCTCCTGGGGTCAGAGCGAGGGATTGAGTTTTTACATTCGCCTCTGGCCCGAGATCATCCTCCCCGCTAATCACCGTCGCCAGCATCACTGATTCTGCCTCATTCCATTTTTTAAGGAGATTGAGGTGATAAATTTGACGTGCCCCCCTCCTGTCAGACCGTACCACCTCATAATCGAGCTCGCCCACTTGCCGTGTAACCTCAAAGGGTCCTTGCCACTTTGCAAGTAATTTAGAACTTGAAGTAGGGAGCAATACAAGTACTTTCTCTCCCGGTGCAAATTTGCGTAAATTAGACCGTCTGTTATACAGCTGGCTCTGTTTGTGCTGGGCTTGTAACAAATTCTCCATTGACAGCCGCCCCAAAGTGTGGAGTTTTGCTTTCAAGTCCAGCACATACTGAATTTCGTTTTTGGCCTGAGATGGTCCGTCCTCCCAAGCCTCCCTCAGGACATCCAGCACCCCGCGGGGCTGGCGTCCAAAGAGAAGCTCGAAGGGGGAAAACCCCGTGGAGGCTTGCGGGACCTCTCGCACTGCGAATAACAGAGGTTCCAACCACTTATCCCAATTTTTGGCGTCTTCCTGAACGAATTTACGAATCATGGATTTAAGCATGCGATTAAAACGTTCGACCAGCCCGTCCGTTTGTGGGTGAAAGACGCTGGTACGAATCGATTTAATGCCCAATAATTCGTACAATTCGCATAACGTGCGTGACATAAACGCTGTGCCTTGGTCAGTGAGGATTTCTTTTGGAATCCCCACTCGGGAGATTAGGTGAAACAGTGTATCCGCAACACTCTTAGCGGAAATGTTGCGGAAAGCCACTGCTTCAGGATATCGCGTTGCATAATCAACAATGACCAATGCAAAGCGATGTCCCCGTGCCGATCGTTCCAATGGCCTGATGAGGTCCATACCAATTCTTTCGAAGGGGACCTGCATTAATGGGAGTGGGCGCAATGGCGCTTTTGGGGTGGCCGATGGGTTTACCAACTGACATTCACGACAAGACACGCACCACCTGCGTACATTCTCGTGAATGCCCGGCCAGAAAAATCGGGTCATGAGACGATTTAGTGTCGCTGCCTGTCCTAAATGCCCCGCCATCGGATTAGAATGAGCCGCGTGGAAAAGCATTTCCCTGCGGCTCTTTGGAACTAATAACTGGGTTGTATCCTCTTTTGTCTGAGTGTCTTTGGTCACTCGGTACAACCTATCTTTTATAACCGCAAAATATGGATAAGCAAGCGGACGCCCAGGCCGGAGAGGCTGCCCATCAATCACACAGACCTTTTCAAACGCATGTTTTAGCGTCTCATCCTGAGACTGCTCCAGGGGAAAATCATCGCGCTCCGGAAGAATTAGTCTTCCGGCTTCACTCTGTTCCCCTGCAGTAGCGCTCCCCGGTCTCTGCTCAGTCTCTCCTACCTGCACCCGCGCTTGCTTACCCTGCGTTCTCTTTTCCCAAGAGGCATCCGAGCATAAACATCCCAATAATTGACTGAACGCAGGCCAATTTGTTCCCAAAATTATCGGATGCCGGAGGTGCGGGTTAACTGCAACCTCCACACTATGCTTTTGTCCCCTGAATTTAATTATGACGGGCATTACAGGATATTTCACCACATCCCCTTGCACACACCGAACCCCAACCATGCGGCCTGTATCCAATGCCCCAGATGAAATCAGGCTTTGATGGACCGAGGTTTGGTTACAGCCCGAGTCCACCAAAGCCTGATATGTACCCCCCTTGATACTCACGGGTATTTGGTACTCGCCAGCTTGACCAGGGGCAGCTTGTGGGTGGTCGGGGACCCGGATCATCGTCCCAACTTCCATAACCGGACATTTATCCACAAAATGATCCAGGTCCCCACACCGCCAACAAGCCGGCCCAGACCTGCTCGCCGCTCCTGTGGCAGTGAGTGGGTTAAATGGCTGACGCGGAGAAAGGGGAGAAGCAGGAGTGGGGTCCGTCCCGGCGGCGGAACGCGAGGTGGGCCGGGCGGACGAGATCTGGGAAGAGGGACAGGCCTAGAGAGAGAGGGGGACAAAAGAGAGGGAGAGAGAGAGACAGCTGGAAGGGGTTCGCCGCCCCCTTGGCACGCCACCATGTGGTCCTCCGCCAATTGGATGGCCCGCTGGGCTCCCAAGAAACCTCCCAGTGAATCCAGCTCCGGAACGCCTCGCGGTCCTCCTGCTGGGTCTGGAGGATGGTTTGCCAGCACCGTTCCTGGTCTTTGCGCAGATCCAGCCGGGCCTGGTGTTGTTCACGGTGCAGGACCGCGAGGGACGCGATGACGTCCGCAAATGGTGGGGAGGACGATGTTTGCATGGCGGCGTACTCCCGTCTTCCTTCCCGGGTTTCGGCACCAGTGTAACACAGTTCACGTTCGTGTATGGGAAGGAAGAGGACAGGGACAGCGAACTACTACTGACTGAGCTTTTATTGAAACGAATGTTCAACAGAAAGGCCGTGCGACGCACGATAACAGCAACACAAATATTCCACAAAGGGCTTCACACCAGGTTCGGTAAACACAATCCACAAAGGGCTTCACTCCAAGTAACTCGCTGGGTCTCAGTCAGCAGTTCCCCTCTCTCTCCCACACTCCTGCTTCTCACGGCGTCTTATCCTGTCTCCGCGCCAATCACCAGAACGAGAAACAGGTGTTCGTGATTTGCATCCAACCCACTCACTTACCAAGCGTCTTCCGCTATTCTCTCCGGTTGCAGACCTCGCTGAACCACTCCCCCCTCGCCACAGAATTAATTCAGTGTTTATAATGCTACTATTTGAACTTCAAAGAAGTTCAACTTTTAACCCAAACTGACTGGGTTTCTAGAGTGCAAAGTTTTTGTGAAAAAAAGTGAAAGACTTAAACACAAACTGTTAAAAGAATTTGATGATCACTAGTGATAGTATTTTATTCTGTGTTGTCATAATTCAGGTTGGATTTCAGCTTTAATGTAGGTTTTTTTTTTTTTTAACAAAGCAGCTGATATTGCCATAAAAACTAGTGGACTGCCAAGTTGCTTTCACCACAAAATGGCGGAAATGCAGGGCTGCTGCTGCTGGGCGCCGGTGTTGCAATGGAAAGTTCTATTGAGTTTTGCTTCTTGTTAGTGTATATTTTTTGGCCTCGGTTCAATTGTCACATCATTACTGTACCCCATAAAAACTATTACCGCCAAAGATGACTGCAACTCATCATCATTTTAATTACTTTTGGTACCATTTTTGACTTTTTCGCAATAAATAAATGATTTATGCAGCTCAAAATCTCTTTTTAGCAATAAATAAAAGAAAAGCGGCTCAAAATATCGTTTTACTGCTATATTGTTACTAAAACTGTCATTTCCTACACTTCCATTCATTATGTTTTATTCTTTTAATATTCTATATAAAATGGGTATTTAGGTTTGGGTGGGGTTTAGGGATCTTACATTCATCTATAAAATGATAAAAAGGAAATTTTACATCTATTTTTATGACATGACAGATTCGTAAATATTTTACTTTTTTTTTTCGCCGTAAACACGCAATAATGCTATGTTTAAATGCTGCCAATCCGTCCATCCGTTGTACGTTTCAGCACCTATCCAAAAGTACAAAAATTTATGTTTTGTGTCTTTGAAAGTTACGTATTAATACCTACTTATAAACTATGAGACCAGGCTGCAATACAAGAGCACATATCCAAAGGAAATGAGAAAAGAATACTATGATCTGTGTTTGGCTAAGTGCATTGCTGAGAATAAATCCAAAGTAAATGAGTAAGAAATACCTATGATCTGTGTTTGGCTAAGTACACTGTTGAGATCAAATCAAAATTCTTTTCACATCATAACTGAGCAGTGTGTAAAAGCTTCTTTGTTAATTAGAAAACCCCTTTAAACTTGGCATCTTGAGTCAAACTGATACTACAGTGGCCCAGTAGTGCACAACACAACAAAACTTAAAAAGCAAACATAAGACTTCGAGCCACAACACAACGGAATAAAGCCACAACACATCAAAATCGAGCCACAAAACAACAGAAATGCTCCCGACCACTAGGGGGCTCTCAGAGCTCGGTAAAGTTAGTTTTCCTTGCCAATGTTCTACGATTAGTTTTAATAGAATCAGAGAATATACACCAACAAGAAGCGACACTCAATAGAACGTTCCATTGCAACACCAGTGCACAGCAGCAGCCCTGTGTTTCAGCCATTTTGTGGTGAAAGCGACTTGTCAGTCCACTGGTTTCTATGGCAATATCAGCTGCTTTGTTAAAAAAAAAGTACATTAAAGCTGAAATCCAACCTGAATAATGACAGCACAGAATAAAATACTATCACTAGTGATCATCAAATCTTTTTAACAGTTTATTTTACAAACTTTGTGTTTAAGTCTTCCACTTTTTTCACAAAACCTTTGCTCTCTATAGAGACTAAGTCAGTTTGGGTTAAAATTGTTTGAAGTTCAAGTATTAGCATTATAAACACTGAATTAATACCAACATATGAAATTAAATTAAGGAAATGCATCAGAAAAATTGGGAATGTTGGACAATAAATACATGAATATAACAGCTTGATTTTGCAGTGTTGTATAATGTCCATTAAGGCAAAAGAGTCCAAAAGTGGGAATTATGCGATAACGAACACAGCAATGCATCATGTATTATAAAATCATTATGTTTGTAGTAGGGGTGACCCTGAATAGTCGAAGATTCGAATCTTCGATAGGAGGAGCCTGATTCGACTACCAATCTCACAGTCGAATCGTCGCAGAGGTGTTATGAGAAGAGATGTGCTCAATATCTGATTGATTTTTCATAGACATGCTGGTTCTTTCCCAATAGGTTAATATACAGCCTATTATGTTCATACCATAAATAAAAATGTGAAAAGAAAGAAGCTTTTAATATTTTTAATGTGCGTGAATAAATCCAACCCTGTGACCGATTTAAGTTTCACTTCCATCATCCGTGACCGGCAGAGGAGCATCTTTGCGGCAGGGATTAAATCTTTAACAATGTCTTGGATAAAGTGTACAATTGGATGCACTTTGAAATGGTAAAAGATGATCCAAAAAACGTATGATGCAAGTTGTGCCAACAGCTTATGTCCTAGAACTCAACAACGACAAACACTGCGCCGCGCTTCTGCCGGCCAACGAGCTGACTATAGCGCGCTATTTAAAAAGACTCAAACGGACACAGGCAGATCGAGTGAAAGACTGGATTTTTCTCTCTCAATCAGGCAGGGTAGCTACAAATGATTTCAAACTATTTTAGATGGATGTAATTTGATTTTTGAATGTTTACCTAAAAAGACTGCCACCCCAGTTCAGCGTTTATTGTCCCTGAAGTTAAAAAGACAAAGTTGACAATTCTGACTATACTTTCGTTATTTTAATAATTTCTTTAATTTTAATTTATTTATTGATCACTCTGGGTTATCTAATTTAATTATTTGTGGCTTGTGTTTTGAATATATGTTCCCCTGCACTTCAGGCATTTTGCAGTTTGACTCGATCATATTTCTGTTCTAATTCAATTCTGTAAATTAATGTTTGATTAAAAAATATATATAATTTTTTTTTATTAAATGAATTTAATTTTTTGGTGCATCAATGTTGCGCTGTAGAGTTAAAGCTTGCTTGCACAGACAGTTTAGCCGATGTAATTTCATTTTCCGACATATGAAATGTATATCTGCAGTGTGGCTTTTCTGCAGTTATTTTTATATATATTTTAAGGTTTATTGATCCAAAATGTTTTTATTCGTTTTCTTCTATATCTATATGTGGTGTTCTGTACATCGTGGCTGTGAATGTTTATCCACATTGCCTTTCATTTGTTTAAAAAAGATAAAATCATTGTCAGTTTCGTCTATCACTTGACAGGCAGTTTGGTCGGTTTATTAGAAAGACGTTTCTCTGTGCTGTGTGTGAAAGAAAATAAAAGTTGTCTTAAGCCGCGCCCGCGGGTAGTTAAAAATAAAAAAATAAAAAAATAAAAAATAAAAATGTATACTGTACACAATTTCACCTGTAGTAAGTCAGTCTGGTCAGTGGGGGGTGAATTACAGTGATTTTTTCCTGAAAATAATTGTTTATTGTAAGTACATGAAGCGAGGTATTGACAAAATGTCACCTGTATTAAGTCA
This sequence comes from Megalobrama amblycephala, assembly GCF_018812025.1. Taxonomy (NCBI): domain Eukaryota; kingdom Metazoa; phylum Chordata; class Actinopteri; order Cypriniformes; family Xenocyprididae; genus Megalobrama; species Megalobrama amblycephala. The sequence continues at coordinate 441,421 of NW_025953345.1, forward strand.
ACTGTATGTAATACAAAATGTCAACTGTAGTAATTGACAGACGTTCCCTTCATCATGCGCCGTGGTAGCGCATCAGATCATAATATGAAGCTATAGGTGATTTTGAATTAATATTTCATGTTGATATACAATGTTTAAAACTAATCATGGTCAGTGTTGGGTAAGTTACTCAAAAAAAGTAATCCACTACAAATTACAAATTACTACATTAAAATTGTAATTTGATTACATTACTGATTAATGCATGTAAAAAGTAATCAGATTACTAATTACTTTACATTCAAGTTACTTTGAAACCTACAAAAATACGCAACAAACTGAGGTAACACTTTATAATAACGTTCATTTATAAGTCATTTATAAATTATTAGTTAATGATTAACAAATCATTTACAAAACATGAATATACATTTATCAATGATTGATAAGTGATCTACTAATATTTTATGAATGTTTTATAAATTCAGTTATAAGTCATTTATAAATTATTTGTTAATTATGAACAAATCATTTACAAAACATGGCTATATGTTCATAAATGATTAATAAGTAATATGTTGACAATTTACAAATGTGTTGTAAGTTATCTCAATTAAATAAATCAAGCAGATCATTAGTAGATGGTTTATAAGTTATTAGTTAAGACATTATTTATCACTTATAATAACTGAAGTATTTATGACAAAATTTTTAGTATCATTATCTCAATAAACAATTGTTAATCATGAACAAATGTTGAGTAAGTAAGTAAATGATCAGTATATGATTTATTGATGAAGTTGTAAGTTGGTCTGTGTTCAAAGTTCAAAAGCACAAACATGCAGGTATGCTAAAGCATTATTTTTAAGAAGAGTAATTTATTTGTTTTGAAGTGGATAAACATTTATAAATGCCTTACAGTCAGGTGATTCCAGTGGATTATATTAAATCCTTTCACTCATCAGCACAGACTTGTGTTCTGTGTGGAGTGTGTGGGGTCTAGTGATGAAGTCATCCTCTGATCCGGATTTACCTTCCACTGAAGCTCACATCAGCTGCACAGAGTTAAACACTCCATGTGTGTCAGAGAAGACAGCTGTCTATACCCTCACCAGTCAGCACTTAACACTGCAGTACACACTACAAATTGTTCAACACTTGTTATAGATGATGTGTAAACGCATGAATAAATCATTTACAAAGCTTTCTGCATCCCCTATTCTAAAGTGTAAACTATTCTTCACTTGTAAATGTGTTACGTATCATTTGTAGACCTTTCTTTCCTGTTACAAATTATTTGTATATGTATACAAGTCATTTATAACACTTTCTGCATACCCTAATCTAAAGTGTAAACTATTCATCACTTATAAATGTGTTACACATTTATACACACAGACCCCACACACTCCACACAGAACACAAGTCTGTGCTGATGAGTGAAAGGATTTAATATAATCCACTGGAATCACCTGACTGTAAGGCATTTATAAATGTTTATCCACTTCAAAACAAATAAATTACTCTTCTTAAAAATAGTGCTTTAGCATACCTGCATGTTTGTGCTTTTGAACACAGACCAGCTTACAACTTCATCAATAAATCATATACTGATCATTTACTAATGATAATTTACTAATAATCATTAACTAATCACTGATCATTAACTAAAAAATTATAAATGACTTATAGCCAAATTAATAAAACATTCATAAAATGTTAGTATATCACTTATTAATCATATACTGTATGAATGTATATTCATGTTTTGTAAATGATTTGTTGAACATTATCTAATAATTTATAAATGACCTATAACTGAATAAAACATTCATAAAATATTAACATATCACTTATCAATCATTTATGAAAATATAATCATGTTTTGTAAATTATATGTTCATCATTAACTAATAATTTACAAGTGACATAACTGAACGTTATTATAAAGTGTTACCCTTGACTTAAAAATATTCGTTAATCATCTATAGGTAGCTTATTCATTCAAATGCAATCAACAGTTGCATGAGGGCGCTCAACGACCACGTCATCTGTGAGCGTGAGATTCTAACATAATAAAAATAACTTATAAATATGAAATATAAACTAATAAATATATGAAATATTGTACACTTGTTAATGTTTATTTTTGTTTGCAGTTTTTTTAATAGTATTTAATGATTATGAACACATATTAAGCATGACAAACCATTCAATCGATTAAACTACAAAGCTGGCAGGTATGGTAGGCCTATGTATGATTACAAAATAAAGTCATTAAGATTATTATTAATATTATTTTATAAAATAGCATGTAGGATAAAAGTAGGCCTAGTTTTATCACGTGTTGAGCCGTTTCTGTGACAGCTCCAGCTATCCGATGCACAGTTATAGTCTACATCAGCCTCCGAATTTACTCACTTCATTTCGTTCACTCTTTGCAGATATAGTGCACTTAGATGACATACACTATATAGGGATTAGTGAATCGGAGAACGAGTGAGCGGTTTCGGACACAGCTTAAACATTCCTTGCTGTGAGTCGATTGAGTCGATTGCTCGATTGTTCCTGTCTGCCTCTGCTCGCTGCCTCGCTGCTGGTGGTTTGCGTCTCCGTATAGCTTTGTTTTCTCTCTTATTGAATCTCTTACTTTTATTCATTGTTGTTTATATTATTATTATTGCCTACCACATTAATCTGACGTTGCTAGCTTGTAATCTTTGAATCTAAATCGCTGTTACAACGCGTTTGCATCTCGCTAGCTTGTTAACTTGTCATCAGTCTCGCGCGCTCCTCTTTCAACGCATTCATCAAACAGCTGTGGTAACTCGGATCGGATCAGTCTACAAACACGGTGAGTCATGTCATCCTCTCACAGAATTGTTTCCTGTTCCATCTGTCACATGTTCAGTATAACTCTCTCTGTCAGCGACGAGGGATTTACATGTCATAAATGTAGGGAAATAGTCAGGCTGACAGAGAGAATCTCAGAATTAGAGACACACATCCAAACTTTAATCGAGGATAGTAAGAATGCAGGGGCTTCAGATACTGTTTTGGATGCGACTAGCTTAGTGAACTCTGTACATTGTTCGGTTCCGGCTGTAGAGCCCACGCAGCAGGGCACTTGGGTAACGGAAAACACCACTCTTCCATTCCAATAAGAACATCAAACAGGTTCTCCCCACTCAGTGACGCACCCACTGAGAATCCTGTTGAAAGTGCCCTAGTTATTGGCGATTCTATTACACGGAACTTGAAAATAGAGACACCAGCCACCATAGTCACATGTTTGCCGGGAGCCAGAGCACCTGACATCAAAGCAAATTTAAAAGTGCTGGCTAATGCTAATCGTAAATATTCTAAAATTATTATTCACGTCGGCACAAATGATGTTCGACTTCGCCAGTCAGAGATCACTAAAATTAATATTAAAGAGGTGTGTGAACTCGCAAATACAATGTCAGGAGAAGTAATTTGCTCTGGTCCCCTTCCTGTTCGTCGGAGTGATGAGATAGTTAGCAGATTATCATCACTCAATGGCTGGCTGTCTAAGAGGTGTCCGCAGAATAATATAGGTTTCATAGACAATTGGAAAAGTTTTTGGGGCAGACCTGACCTGTTGAAAAGAGATGGTATTCATCCGTCCCGGGATGGTGCTGCTCTTCTCTCTAGTAATATGGCACATAGTCTTAGAGCTGAAACACTGGGGCCCAGGACAGAAAGCAGACAGACTGGCTAAACCAACCGTCTGCTAGCTGCCTCACGTTACAGAAGTCAGATAAATCCCAACACATAGAAACTCTTACACCTAGATATTATCACATAGAGACTGTGTCTGTAACCTGAATTAGTAAAAACAAAAAACTTCCAAAGCCATTCAATGGTAAAAATTTAATTGATGTTCAACAAATAAAAAATAGAGATAATAATGATAAACAAATGATAAAGCTTGGATTGTTAAATATTAGATCACTTTCTTCAAAAGCACTTATTGTAAACAATATTATCACAGACAATAATATAGATGTGCTGTGTTTGACAGAAACCTGGCTAAAACCGGACAATTACATTACTTTAAATGAGTCTAGTCCTCAAGGTTATGATTATCGACACAATCCTCGTCAGAAAGGCAAAGGGGGAGGTGTTGCTGTAATTTATAGTAATATTTACAGTATCAGCCAGAAGTCTTTCAAATATAATTCCTTCGAAGTGATGGTGCTTTACGTAACATTATGTAAGTTGACATTTGTGCTGGCTACTGTATACAGGCCACCAGGACACCATACAGACTTTATCAAAGAATTTGCAGATTTTCTATCAGAATTAGTACTAGCTGCAGATAAAGTCCTTGTTGTTGGTGATTTTAATATCCATGTAGATAATAAAAAAGACTTATTGGGATTGGCATTTACAGATATTCTAAACTCTATTGGTGTTAGACAACACGTGTCAGGACCCAGTCATTGTCGTAATCATACTTTAGATCTAATATTGTCACATGGAATCGATATTGATGCCGTTGAAATTCTGCAGCAGAGTGACGACATCTCGTGTATACTACATTTAGTCAAAGAGGCTAAACTGCCTCCCTGCCATAAATATGGTAGAACCATCACTTCTACCACTAAAGATCGCTTTATAAATAATCTTCCTAATCAGTTTCATCACTTAGCATACCAGACAGCTTAGAAGACCTCGATGTTGCAACAGAAACTATTGCCTCTGTCTTTTCCAGCACATTAGACTCAGTTGCTCCTTTGCATTTAAAAAAGATTAAGGAAATTAATCCAACGCCATGGTACATTGAGCACACTCGGGCCCTAAAAACAGCAGCTAGAAAAATGGAGTGCAGCTGGAAGAAAACAAAACTAGAAGTATTTCGCATTTCGTGGAGAGAGAAAATTATTGAGTACAGAAAGGCCTTAAAAACTGCTAGATCTGCCTATTTTTCAAAACTTTTAGAAGAAAATAAACACAACCCTAGGTATTTATTTGATACAGTGGCTAAATTAACAAGAAATAAAGCTTCAACTTCTGATGTTTCCAAAGAGCATAGCAGTAATGACTTTATGAACTTCTTTACTTGCAAGATTGATAATATTAGAGAGAAAATTATAACCATGCAACCGTCTACTACAGTATTGTGTCAGACAGTGCATTGTAGTGTCCCTGAAGAAAAATTCAATTCATTTTCTGCTTTAGGAGAGGAAGAATTGCCTAAACTTGTTAAATCATCAAAATCAACAACATGTATGTTAGACCCTATACCGACTAAGCTATTGAAAGAGATGCTTCCGGAGGTCATAGATCCTCTTCTTAATATTGTTAATTCATCTTTATCACTAGGATACGTACCAAAAACTTTTAAGCTGGCTGTTATTAAACCTCTTATTAAAAAAACACAACTTAATCCTAGAGAATTAGTCAATTACAGGCCGATTTCAAATCTCACTTTTCTATCAAAAATACTAGAAAAGGCAGTTTCATCACAACTATATACCTTTTTAGAAAAAAATAGTATCTGTGAGGATTTCCAGTCAGGATTTAGACCGTACCATAGTACTGAGACTGCTCTCATTAGAGTTACTAATGATTTGCTCTTATCATCAGATCGTGGTTGTATCTCTCTATTAGTGTTACTGGATCTTAGTGCTGCATTTGACACTATTGATCACAATATTCTTCTAAATAGACTCGAAAACTATGTTGGCATTAGTGGAATTGCATTGGCATGGTTCAAATCATACTTATCTGACCGTTATCAGTTTGTAGTAGTAAACGATGAGATGTCATATCAATCACAAGTTAAATATGGAGTACCGCAAGGCTCAGTACTAGGACCGTTGCTTTTCACTCTGTACATGCTACCCTTGGGAGATATCATTAGGAAGCATGGCGTTAGTTTTCATTGTTATGCTGATGATACTCAGCTCTATATTTCTTCACGCCCTGACGAAACTTACCAATTCACTAAATTAACAGAATGTATAGCTGATATAAAAAATTGGATGACCAGTAATTTCAGAAAAAACAGAGATTCTAATTTTTGGACCAAAAACTACTTCACGCAGTAACCTAGAATACTGTCTAACACTTGATGGCTGCTCTGTTAAGTCTTCGTCGTCAGTTAGGAACCTGGGTGTGCTCTTTGATACCAATCTTTCATTTGAAGGCCATGTTACTAGCATCTGCAAAACCGCATTCTTCCATCTTAAAAATATATCTAAACTACGACATATGCTCTCAATGAAAAATGCAGAACAGTTAGTTCATGCGTTCATGACCTCAAGGCTAGATTACTGTAACGCTCTACTGGGTGGTTGTTCCTCCCGCTTGATAAATAAACTACAGCTCGTACAAAATGCAGCAGCTAGAGTTCTTACTAGAACTAGGAAGTATGACCATATTAGCCCAGTTCTGTCATCACTGCATTGGCTTCCTGTTAAACATCGTATAGATTTTAAAATCTTGCTAATTACTTACAAAGCACTAAATGGTTTAGCTCCCCAGTACCTGAGTGAGCTCTTAATGCATTATAGTCCTTCACGTTTATTGCGATCTCAGAATTCAGGCCAGCTGATAATACCTAGAATATCAAAATCAACCGCAGGTGGTAGATCCTTCTCCTATTTGGCACCCAAACTCTGGAACAATCTTCCTAGCATTGTTCGGGATGCAGACACACTCGGTCAGTTTAAATCTAGACTAAAAACACATCTCTTTAACCTGGCATACACATAACACATTATAAATTTATATTTTCAAATCTGTTAAAGGATTATTAGGCTGCATAAATTAGGTCAGCCGGAACCGGGAACACTTCCTATAACATCAGATGTACTCGTTACATCAGAAAAAGAATGGCATCTACGTTAATATTAGTCTTTCTGTTTATCCCGAGGTTTACCGTAGTCAACCGGATCCGGGCCGTATCCAGCTGAGACCAAGGACCTGCACCTTGACACGACCACAACGCAGCCCTGAAGTATCAGCAGAGATCGAGTCGACTAGATCATCCACTGTGAAGGCCTCATCGACACGACAGCCAGTAGTACAGTTCCTCAACAAACCGTCCATACCGGCATGATGAATACGATCCTCAACTGGATGGAACTGAAATAAATACTTTGAATGTTGCGATCCTATCAGATTTATGATAGCAACCTGATTCGTAACAAAGCACTGTTCGCCAGAGGAGAACTGGCCCCCCGACTAAGCCTGGTTTCTCCCAAGGTTTTTTTTTTCTCCATTTTAACACCTATTTGCCACTTGTTTGCCACCTGATGTCACCTGTTGGAGTTTGGGTTCCTTGCCGCTGTCGCCTTTGGCTTGCTTAGTTGGGGACACTTGACATTTGATATTCAACAGTATTCTTGACATTTATTCAACAGTGCTTTGATCTGCCTGCATTGACACTATTCTTGAAGAGCTGCTGTGCAGCAAAAATTATGTACCAGTTATCAATGTAAAGCTGCTTTGATACAATCTGCATTGTAAAAAGCGCTATATAAATAAAGGTGACTTGACTGTGTGTAGTGTGGTAGCTTAATTGTGTTTTTGTTTGTATGTAACTGCATTAAAGACAGGAAAAAATGCTGAAAACATTTATAATAACATTTGAAAACAGTATTGTTCAGAAGTTACCTTCTTTCCCGATCCTGAACAAATCGCCTACAAATCCAATCTAGCTTGTTTAGGAGGTTGGACCGCACTCGTCTTGGGAGCAGGATATCCTTCTCCACGTGTTCTCCGGTGATTCATAATGACGCATCCACGCCAAACGTGATTTCTTTTGAAATGCACTTTACCTATTTTTTTTTTCTTGTAACGCAAGTTAACTGTAATCAAATTACATACATTTAAAATGTAATACGTTACATTACTGCGTTATCAGGAAAAGTAATTAGACTACAGTAACTATGTAACACGTTATACCCAACTCTGATCATGGTATTGATATCTTTGTAAGACTGTCGACTCTATTGAACAGTGGTAAAGAAAATCTAACGGAGCTCTGAGAGCCCCGGGAGCATTTCTGTTTATGTTGTGGCTCTATTTTGTTGTGTTGTGGCTTCTGTTGTGTTGTGGCTTGTTTCCGTTGTGTTGTGAACTTATGTTTGTTTGTTTTTTAATTTCGTTGTGTTGTGCACTACTGGGTCACCGTATAAAACACAAAAAAAACAACAACAAAAAACAAACAGGTAAGTGCATGCCTTTCTATAGAGTGTATCGTTTTTATTGTCATGCTGTGCTGCTGTGTTTGTATTGTGCCATTTTATGCTGTTTGTCCCCAGGGACTACCTGGTCCACCCACCTTGGCTGCATTACACAGCAATCAAATCCTGGCTGTAAAGGTTTGTTGGCTCAGCCAAACTGCCCAGGCAGACACTATGGATGATACACACACTGAGATGTATAAACAATGCATTTGTCCCCTGTGCCTATGCAGTGACAGACAGGCCTAAACACAATTGTGTCAGATAAATCCATTCCAACCAATTAAAAAATACTTTCTCTCATCATGACCCTCTCTCCCAGTTCCAGGGTTGTCATTATTATGCAGTGTGGTGACAGGAATTTATGCATTCACAGCAGAACAATTATTTCTTTCCCCTAATAAACCAGTGATATGTGATTAATTACAAACAATATTCATATTTCTAACCACCAAATAGCCTGATCACTGTGTGCTTGGATTCTATGAATAGAATACGTAAAAGAGATGCGTTAAATGCTAAAGTGGTGAAATTCGGAGCTGGTATCTTTGGTTCAACGTAAATCCACCCCTACCTGATGTTTAAATCTATAGTGACAGAATTATTTGTGTCCTGTTAATTACAGATGCCCCCTTGAGATGGCTCAACTATGTAAACATCTCATTTAAAAGCCACAGACAGAGACACATAAATCTGTACTATGGGTTTCAGTGTGTGCAGTTCCTGGAGTCTGCCTTGGCTTCAAAGAAAACTGTGATGACAGTGCTTTCAATGAGTAGAAGTTGACATGTTTTTTCATATTGGCTCTGTCAGAGTAGGTGTTCTAGTACCCATATAAGGTGGAAATTACAGGCTTTGCTGCCAAAAGCAGTTCAGACTTCCATTGCTGCCACCATGGAAAATGTCAACTTTTACTAATGCATGAAGGCACTGGATTGGGTCCTCTGACTAATTACTTAAATCTAATCTATTTTTGTACATTTTTTCCTTTCCTCTTCCTCTTTCTGGGACCTCATGCAACTCTCCTCTCCAACTCGATCTCGACCTCTTTTGACCTCTCTTTCACCTGCTCAGATGGTCTTCCCTAAGATAAATCATGGCTTTCTTTCTGCTGATCAACAACTCATTAAACGTCGACTCATTAAGGTAGTGCTTGTCCTCATTCTGTTCTCTCTCACACTGCTCTCTCTCACACTGCTCCAGACTAGGCTTCTCATCTTTGGCCCATGCATCATTTGTGACCCGTGCTGGCAAAATGAGTCAGAATGCGCACAGGCTAATTTTGAGCTACAGGCAAAACAAGTCAAAAATGTCAATTTTGGTTGAATTTGAGGTTTTCACAAAAATTAGTTCATTAAGCCCTTGTCTAGTGATCCCAATGCTCCAAATAGCAATTAAACGTATAAAAGTATCTTTATTTGTACGTTTACTGAGAGGAGTACCTTACCTTTGTCCATGCTGCTTCCCTTTAGAAAGGGAACTCGCACCGCATCCTGAGACACTTTGGGGAATGCCTCCTCATGACTGGTATGCAAGCAACTGTAAAATATACGGCAATCTTATTGGCCGGCGACAGCCTATGGTGTCATACTAGTGTGACCAGAAAGTATATAAGGGGTGCCTAGAGATAATGTCATCCTTTTTTCATCTTCAGAGACTGTTTGTTTGAAGCATGTTAAAGCAAACGTTTCAAGTTGTGTGCACAATCCGTGTCTTAGATATTTGACACTCAATAACACACATTACAGGTGCATTCTTTGTTAGAGGGTGTGCACTGTGAGCATTTCCCGCTGAGGAAGCTCCAGTCTTGTTTGTTTCTCTTCTCGAGGGAAGAGGGACAGGCTTCTGTGGCTTGGGTCCCACTCGCGCTGAGGCAGAGAGGAGACTGAGATCATAGGGCTCGCTGAAGAGTTTGAGAGACTTGTTAATCTTTTGCACACTTCAGCTGCTGACGAGAGTGTTTTGCTGAGTGAGTGAACTCTCTAGACGTTTGCAAACTGTCTTGTGGTTAAATATTATATATATATATATATATATATCTACACATAAATTGACTTAGATTTAGTCGACTAAAACTAGACTTAAAACTAAAACAATTTCCGATGACTACAATATGTCTAACACTAAATGGCATTTTAGTTAAAAGACTATGGCTAAAACTAAATCAAAATTTGTTGTCAGAATTAACACTGGTCAAAAATTTGTTTACACTGTAAAGACCACTTAAATTTCAAGTTCCTCTTCAACAAGTAAGTCAAAGGGACTACCACTGAAGAAAAATTTAGGCATAATTTCCTGTAATAGCCCACCATACCCAAAAACTGCATATGCTCTCGTTTTGTATTAGGTGGAGGAAAATTATCAGTTGCTAAGACCTTAGCGTGCACTGGACATACATTACCCTGCCCAACTACTTTTCCTAAATAGGTCACAGTCGCATTGGCAAACTCACAGTTTGCCAGGTTGACTGTGAGCCTAGCCTCAGCCAAACGCTCAAAAAGTGTTCAAATATGTAAAAGATGTTGCTCCCATGTATCAGTGTATACAACCACATAATCTAAATAGAAGGCACATCCATTTAAATCAGAAGTTACATGGTTCATCAAGCGCTGAATAGTAGCGGGCACATTTCTAAGGCCAAAACTCAATAAGTAAGAATATAGCCCAGAAGGGGTGATAAATGAGGCAATATCCTGTGCACAAGCAGTTAAAGGCAATTGCCTATATCCTTTTAACCTTTTGAATGGTATGGTCCCACATATGGGATTTTTATTTTTCGTCCTAAGACACGAAACGATCGGTTTGTGCGGGAAACCGAACAGGATCATTTTTTACCTCTAATACACCACTATGTCCAACTGCGTTCAGCACTCGCTTAGTGAGGTCTAATTGCGCTCTGACAACGGCAGTAATGTCTCGCGCATATACTTCAATGAGTGCGAGACATCACTTCCGCTGTCAGAGCACGATTAGACCTCCCTAACCCAGTGCTGAACGCAGTTGAACATAGTGGTGTATTAGAGGTAAAAAATGATATAAATACTGTTCGGTTTCCCGCACAAACTGATTTCGTTTCGTGTCTTAGGACATCAATGTGTCGTCACGAGCCACAGGGTTTAATTTGGATTTGTCTATGCAAGTTTTTTCGACTCTTATTGTTCGAGTTCCCATTCACTCCCATTATTTGACTGACAGACGGCAGCGGTTGGAGTTAAAAATCATAATTTGGGTAACACTTTATAATAACTCATGCTATGAAGCATTAGTTAAGCATTAGTAAATAGTCAATTCATCATTTATAAAACATTAATAGACATTAGTAAGCCGTTTATGAATACAGATATCAATTCTTTGTTTTTGATTTATAAGCATATCTATAATGAGTTTAATAATAGTATTTTCATACTTTATTAATGATCAATTTATCATTTCTAAATTATGTATTACATTATTCACAAACCAGTTATTTAGGAGTTGTCAGTGGTTCATAAGATCATTTAGGAAGTGTAAGTAAATGATTAATAAAATATTTAAATGTACATTTATGCATCTTATTATTTAGACATATAGTATTAGTTACTTAGTGTGTTATTAAATGCTTTATTAATACATATTCCCAGTGTCAAAACTACCTCAGCACTAACTTTAAAACATTAGAGAACAGCAGTGCAGAAGATCACTGAACCTTTAAATCTCATTTATAAAAGCTTTACAAAGCATAAACAGTCCTCACTTTAGACGAGCTCACAAAAATAGTTAACTGACCACTTCTAAATGTTTTATAATTACCTGAATTAATCATGAATTGCAGTAGGAATATGTGTTAATAAAACATTTACTAACACACTAAGTAACTATTACTATGTGTCTAAATAATAAGATGTATAAATGAATGTTTAAATGGTTTATTAATCATTTACTTACACTTCCTAAATGAACTACTGACAACTCGTAAACAACTGGTTTGTAAGTAATGTAATACTTAATTTAGAAATGATAAATTGATAATTAATAAAGTATGAAAATACAATTATTAAACACATTATAGATATGCTTATAAATCAAGAATAAAGCAATTATAGCTGTATTTATAAACGACTTACTAATGTCTATTAATGCTTTATAAGTGATTAATTAACTATTAACTAATGCTTAACTAATGCTTCATAGTGTGCAGTTATTATAAAGTGTTACCATAATTTGTGTTCTACTGAAGAAACAAAGTCACCTACATCTTGGATGCGCTGGGGGTAAGCAGATAAACATCAAATTTTAATTTTTGGGTGAACTATCCCTTTAAATACAAAAGAAGAAGAAGAAATGAGCTGATGCACTGAAGAAGAATGCGTTCATTTTTCGGGTAGTTTATAATTTCAAAGTTATGTTTAGACTAGCTCTTTCCCCGCCAAACACGGAATTTTCCGGGTTTTATGATAAAACGCTTCCCCGCCAAACACGGAATTTTCCGGGTATCCGTGTTTTAGGTGGTATACGGTAAGGAAGACCCGTGCGCATGCTCTGAAAGAGTACGGAACTTTTTGATCAAATAAATTCACTGCGATCGGCTCAAACATGAATGGAGTAGCGAGAATGTAGGTCAAAATATCTGACGGACAAATGAAGAGGTATACGGCTGATCAAGTACTGGAGGTGTTGGTGGACTCGGAGTCCGATCACTCCTTATTTGATCATTCTGAATCTGATCGGGACGAAGTAGTCAGTGAGAGAGATGCACATGTTGTCACAGAAAGTTCTAGTCATGGACGAGCAGCAGATAGATTGTTCACCCGTCGATCTGGACGAAGACAAAGTTCACCTATGTGTCGAAGAGTGGACAGTGACAGTTCAGACTGTGATACTTCGGACAGTGAGTGGACGCATTCAAGGCCAAGATCTCATTCGTCGTTCCCAGGTTGCAGAACGTGTAGAGGTAAGACAAGATAAGAAAATATATGAGAAAGTGTATATGATATATATGAGAAATATATGAGAAATCTTTATGCACATGTAATGCACAATGTTGGATAATATAAATATTATATATATATATATATATATATATAAACACTATAATGTTTGTGTGTGTGCGTGCATTTATGTGTGTCTGTGTGCATAAATATGAGCGTGTAATGGCCAAATTGTTTCTCTCTTTGTGCACATTTACCACATTGTAATATGTGGTGAAACTCGAAAAATTAGAATATTGTGCAAAAGTATATATGTGTGTGTATCTATGTCTTTTTATTGAAAGTAATTCCAGTTATTCATATAATTATTTACAGGTAGAACACAGCGAGGCAGAGGCTGAATGTGTCAGCTACATCAACATGGTGCTGCTGGTGACCAAACAAGGCCCACTGTGAACCATCCAGCTGAAGATACTGAACCTGATGATCCTGAGTGGCATGAAATTAACTGGCATCCAAAAAACATTCCCTTCACTGAGAATCCTGGGCTTATTGGTGATGCTGCTGCTCTTGAGTCAGAACAACCTGTAGACTTTACTGAGTTGTTCATTTCTGATGTACTTTTTCAGAACATTGTTGATCAGACCAACCTGTATGCTGATCAGTATATTCAGGCTATGGATGAAACTTCAAAACATGCTAGATGTCATGCATGGAAGCCTGTCACAGTTTCAGAAATGAAAACTTTCATGGGCCTCCTTTTTCTCACTGATATCATTCATAAGCCTGAACTTGAAATGTACTGGTGTACAGATGACATGTTAGCTACCCCCTACTTCAACAAGGTCATGCCTCGCAACAGGTTTGAATTCTTCATTCATTCTTCTGAAGATTTCTTCACTTCAATGATAATACAACAAGACCAGACAATTGTACTGACAGGCTGTACAAAATCCGCCCTGTCTTGGATCACCTTGTGTCCAAATTCCGCGAAATGTATCAGCCCAAGTCAAACATTTGCATTGATGAGGGGATGTTTCTGTGGCGTGGGCACCTAGCTTTCAGGGTGTACAATCCCCAGAAACCCATCAAATATGGAGTAAAATCCTACATCTTATGCGATTCTGATACAGGCTACTGTTTTAACATGAAGCCATATTGTGGGGAAAGCGCAACCCTGGGAGACACAGTTGTCTCTCTTCTTGATCGCCTAGCAGGTCATGGCTACAGATTGTTTATGGACAACCTATACAACAGAGGTGAACCGCCAGTCATTCGAGATGTCAGAAGTGCTGACCTTAGGATTGGGGAAACAATCATGCGTCACAACAAAAATGTGATGGTCTTGGCATGGAGAGACAAACAAACAGTGAAAATGGTTACAACATTTCCATCAGAACAACATGGAACATGTTTTTGCTTTGCAAGAAAAAGTTGCAAAGCAAAAACCAGCATGCATTGTGGAATACAATCATGAAATGAATGGCGTTGACAAACTAGACCAAAACATTGTGTACTACCCTTTTATGAGGAAGTCACACAAGTGGACGAAGAAATTTGTCATGTATCTGTTTCAGATCAGTTTGTTCAACGCTTTTGTCATTTACAAAGCGAAAAATCCACAGGGTAATTGTAACACTCTTCTCTCATTTATCCAGAGTGTTATAAAATCATGGACTAGCCAAGAGTATGCTAGTGGTGGGGAGAAAAGTGCTACTGAAAACATACAACACTGACCCAAAAAACAGGCTGAATGTCAGTTTTGCTGTTCATGAACTTGTTCCAATCCTGCCCACTCCCAAAAAGCAACACCCAACCAGAGGATGCAGAGTTTGTGTACGTAAGGGGTTGCGGAAGGAGACCTCGTTCTACTGCAAAATTTGTGGCGTCCCCTTACATCCTGGGAAATGTTACTCTGTGTACCACTCAAAAGCAAATTACAGTGCCTAAATTTAATATATTTTAGATTTATTTATAATTGTAATTTATTTTGGAAGGTTTTATATATGATGGAAACGACATCTGAATGTATTCTGCTTGAAAATGCACTTGTTTGATAAAAATGCCTTTTTCTCAGCTTTTTGTCCAGAATGTTGTGTTTTTGACAAAACCTGTCTATGTTCAGGTGGCAATAAAAAAAGAAAAAATGAAGATAAAATAAAACAGAGGCTCAGATCTTTATTTTGATATGTGGCATGTTCATATATTCATAGAAGAAAATATTTTGTGGGCCATTAAAATTTAGTGAAAATCGTCAAAAACCCTGGCGGTGGCTGGCAACTTAAAAAAAAAATGCTGGTGGGGAAAGAGCTAGGGATGGGCATTTTTCCAAAATATTATATTCGAATATTTGGGCTCATAAAAAACGAATATTCGAATATTTGTTTACTTAAATTACGTTAAATGAGAAAGACGTTCTTTTTTTACATTCATCAAGATTTTGTAACCATTTCTGAACAAGCTTACGATTAAACACAAGCTTAAATTATATCTTAAGGTTTTATTTTAGTTCAAAGCATTAAACAATATGTGCAAACGAAAATTATAAAGAACAAAAGCATTTAAGCTCAAGCAGTGGGAACGGGAAAAACACTAATAAAGCAGACAGTGCCAGTTATCGTACAAAACGTAACGTACATAATACACTCGAGTCAGTATATGGTTATCGCGTTTATATTGTTTCACATGTTCATGTTGAGAAAAACAATAATATCCACATGCTCGGGTGAGAAAACGAGCCACGCTGACAGACGTTGCAGAAACACGAAGATAACAATAAAACATAACGGTAGCCTATGCTAAGCTAAGTTTCTAACAACAGCACTGCGTTTTCTGTTCGTAAATATATCTCCCTCGATGAAACTTAAAGTAAGCATATGTCTCAAAATCATTTTGCTATCAGATAAGTTATCATTTTGGCTCACTCGGGGATAACTTACAGCTGCATTTACCTGTCCTGAATGCAGTGATGGACAGCTGTCTTTCCTCATTCAACTGGTGTTTAGATTTCATGTGCTTTCTCATTATGGTGGTGATATTATGATAACTCAGTTTCATTAATTTATTTGATCAAAAGTAATTCCATTGTGTAAGATAATTTGCATCCAAGTAATTCCAAACTTTGCGAGGCAGGCGACAACATTTTGTGTCGATCAAATAAAACACGCTCCACAGCACCACCCGGTGCATTTAGTTATAACTGCGAGTTTTAGTGCTTAGGATTTATCATGGATTCACTGCATTTACGGACAGCAAAGCAACATAGTAAAATTCGAATAGTATTTTTATTTTTCAAATATTAATTACAGAACGAATATTCAAATATTTGACTTATTTGTGCACACCCCTAGTTTAGACCGTGAAACGCATAACAGACACATTAAGTCGTTTTCAATTCTCAGTTCGCGTTAACGAGTTTGTTATAGAACATGACGCAACAAGATTTCCGTCATGTCTATGTGTGTGCGTGAAGCTGTGAAAAAGGCCTACTAGCGGTTAGCAAGTGATCCGCCGTAGGAGTTGAATACTCTCGTGTTTTCTTTGAGTTTAGGTACAGTTTTTGTTTCATTTGTTCAAACGAACTTGAAACAGTGAACGCTGCTATTGATCATGTGAAAAGGGTTCGTTGAGTCGTCGGATAGGGCTGTGTGTTGTGTTGTAGCCTCGTTGGATCAAGCTGCCGTCGTCAGGATCGCGGGGACAATCACTGTGGCTTATTGAGTGAAGAAACATTACCCTGCCATCCGTTGGACACCATTCAACACCTCATCCACGAACTAAGAGTGGTGATGTACACTATTTTCTTCGTTTTCTTCTGAACTCTGGTAAGCAAGCCATTGTTTTCTTTCCGTGAGTGAACAGAACTGAACGGTTGAATCACACAATTATCATTAAGGGAATGAATAGTGGATTTACCTGCAAAGGGATTCATAGACTTTCTTCTGTGTGCATTCGTGAACTTTTTTTATTTGTGAATTGAGGAAAGGACAGAGTATAACTTTTCCATTTTTTTGCCCTGGATTTTTTAATTGGATTTTTGAACTTTTCGTGCCGAATTGGAGTGAATTTAAGTGAACTTTTGAATTCAAGTAAACTTCAAAGTGAACTTTATTTGAAAGTGTGAGTTAACTTGAATGTATATGTGAACATTTTCAGTGTGTTTAAAAAGGAACACTTTGTTATTTGATATTGAACTGAAATTTACACATATGTTGATTTTAATTTTCTTTATTTGTTTTTTATTGATTGAAATTGAAATAATTGACTAATAGTTGCAGACAACAACACTTACCTTCTGAGTTTTCTGCACATACACTTCAGGTGGTTTCTGTGTAACAATTAAATCCTGAAGCCCACCTCACCACATCTTGAGCATTATACAGTGCAACACGATAGGCATCACATACAACTAACAGTTCAGTTGTACAACGACTAAAAGCATTGGGTGGGAGGACCAAGATCCTGTTGCTCACTCAGTCTTCCTTAGTTAAGTGCTTAATATTTCCCCCACAAGGTGGTGGCATATTTCCCTCCACCCCACTGGAATTACATTTTTCATTATTAATATCTCATCAAGTTATGGTTATTATCTTATGTATTATTTTCAAAATAAAGTTGGAATTTCATCTTTAAAAAAAAAACAAAACAAAACAAGAAATCAGTTTTTATACACTGCTGTGGATAGGCATCATGACCTTTTTGGACAGTATCATGGGCAAGACAGAAACTTCTGGTAAGCAACACAGTAAGAAAAGTGGCAGTCATGAGATATTAATAAGATAGTAAAAAGAAACACACAAATACAACACCCTTCAGTCTAATAGTCTGATAGTCAATTTTTGCTGCATCATGAAATAAACCAGGTTGGTTTAATAAAATTTGGGTTAAATAATTGTTAATAAATACATTTATTAAGCATTTATAACATGTCAGTTAAAAACGGCTCACTATTTGGCAGGTATTGCTCTAACCCTCTGGGGTCTGAGGATTTTTGGGGCCCTGGAGAAGTTTTGACATGCCCTGACATTTGTGCTTTTTTTAGTTGTTCATAAACATATTAATGGAAAAAGTGTCATTACACTGTATTCAGCACAAACTAGGGTACAATAATATCTGAGGAACATGTATGTACATGTTTGTGTTTTTGAAGGAATAACGTTTATGCGTGGTTATTGAAAAAACTAAAAACTTCACTGTCACAAGTCACTGAAATAAAGCCAAAAAATATATATATTAAGTCTGTGTTCACAAGATTTCTGGGTATTGGAGGTTTGTAGACTAGAGTTTTTGCTTCAAAATGATGTAAAAATTATGCTGCCTACTCGTTCATTTATAACAATATATTGATTTAGTTTTTGTAAGACACTTTTTGTCAAGAAACACAGTATGCGTGGAGGCGTGAATCATCATGAATAATGGGTCATTTACACCTGAGAAGACAAAAGAATCGCATAATGACCTGTAATGACTTGCATAATAATGAGGCCTTTCAGTCAGCTTCATAGCATGTTAACCATATTAGTATGCAAAGTTACTTAATGTCAACTAAGTTTTGGTTAACCTGATGACTGAAGACCACATTAGAAAGAATAGCAATAGTTTAGCATGTTAAGCAATTACTGTGCTAAGCTAACTAGCATAAGACAACAAACACAAGCAAGGTCAAATTCAGAATATCTTCAATATCTTGGGAACGGTAGTGAATATCAGGGCAAAATTGGACAAAATTTGTGGGAGGAGTAGCGAAAAAACTGTTTTTCATTTATTTAAATATGGCGGACAGGTACATTTAATGTACAGACAGTGGCGCACAGGTGTCGAAGTTCAGTAGTTCATGAGAATGAACTCACAATGTAGAATTTTTATAAAAATGCACCATATGTTATATTTAAAAATTTTAGTTTAGATCATTCTCAGAAACATTCAATATCAGGAACAGAAGCAATCTGTACAAAATAACCAATTAGCATGCTAATCTAATTAACATAAGACAACAAACACAAGCAAGGTCACATTCAGAGACGAATATCTCGGGAACGGTAATGAATATCAAAAATCCGTTCAGTCATTTCTATGCGGCTCGGTCCAAAGATCATCTGAGCTGATTTTGAACAAAATTGGAAAATGACAAATGACACATCGTTGGAATTGGCGTTAGCCAGGGAATAAAATGACATAAAGCATACACATTTTGGAAAATGTTTTCAAAAGTTATAAGCGTTTTTGCAAAAAACATTATATCTGTGGAACAGTAGGTGGCGCTGTGTTGAATCTTCTCAGGTACCTTCAGGGCCTTCTAAAGGTCATACGTACCAAGTTTTGTGAAGATATGTCAAATTGTTTAAAAGATATTGCAATTTATGACAAAATTCAAAATGGCGGACATGCGTATCATCTAATGTTGACAAAATCTATATCCTCGGATTCGGCATGGCCCCAGGAATCCATAGACACCAAGATCTTGATTTTCTGACAAACTGTTCAAAAGTTATTGGCCAAAATAGCCATTTTTCAGATCTCATGAACTGTAGGTGGCGCTGTTCCCAAATTTGGCATGGAACCTCAGATCATGGTACTGATCAAGTGTACCAATTTTTGTTTCGATTGCTCAAATTTTGGCCGAGATACAGCCTCTATAGCAATTTCAGGTCGACCTTGTGAACTTCATGACAACATAACTTTTGAACAAATATGAATACAAAAAATCTGTTCAGTCATTTCTGTGCAGCTCAGATCAAAGATCATCTGATCAAAGTTTAGACAAAATTGGACAAAATTTGGAGGAGGAGTAGCGAAAAACGGATTACTGTACTTTTCAAAATGGCTGCTACTGTAATGGGCGGAGACTTAATGTAATATGTTGAATAGCATCAGCATGAAGAGCCAAATCAGATGTACTAAATTACATTTTTCTAGAGCAAATGGTTCAAATGTTATAACCTTTAGAATGTTGAATTTTTGAACTGGTGGTGGCGCTATAGAGTTGGTCCTAGAGACTCCAAAATTGGTCAGATTTCTAGACATGACCATCACTACAAGTGTGCCAAATTTCATCATTTTCTCATGTTCCGTTGATAGGGCTGCCATAGACTCCCATTGGGGAGGAATAATAATAATAATAAATATAGCTGCAAGCAGCAATTCGGGGCCAAGCCCCAGAAGGGGCAGTAGCGCAATACGGAGCAGGAAGAGCAAAAACAGCAGAAATTGAATGTACATGCAAAACATCTGGTTCAGAAGGACAGGTGGAAATGAAATGAAAATCAATAG
This sequence comes from Megalobrama amblycephala, assembly GCF_018812025.1. Classification (NCBI taxonomy): domain Eukaryota; kingdom Metazoa; phylum Chordata; class Actinopteri; order Cypriniformes; family Xenocyprididae; genus Megalobrama; species Megalobrama amblycephala. The sequence goes on from NW_025953345.1 coordinate 461,795, forward strand.
AAGTTCAGAGAACGAACACGGAATGAACTAAAATACTTGTATCTCATTGAAGAGGAATAAAGATTAGCACAATCCTTATTTGGATAAAAAAGGTATCAAAATGACTCATTACACACAATTGTATAAAGGAACCCCACACGAGATTCGAATCCACGACCTCCGGGTCCAAGGTCCATTTCTCATCTCATTGCACCACTGTGCAAGTGAATGTTTCCACACCTGCCGAAGTTTATTAGTTCATGTGAAAATGAACTCAAAATGAAGAATTCTTATAAAGCTGCACTTTAGATCATTCTGCAGCTCATCATGCTGTAGTGCAATACAGAGCAGGAAGAGGAAAAACAGCAGAAAATGAACAAACATGAAACAGCTGGTTCAGAATTACGGGCAAGAATGAACTCAGAATGTACATAAGCTTAGATGAAAATGAACACAGCATGAAACAAAAAGCATTTATTTCTAATCCAAGAGGCAGTAAAGGAATCAAAACACACTATTTTATAAAACCGCTCCACCTGGGATTCGAACCCACTAACTTCGGATACAGGGCTCTTCAGATAACTGGCTTTACACATTGAGCTACTTGAGGATGCACATTCAACAGACTGTGGAAGAAACCTTTTAGTCTAACAAAGAATTCACAAAAAAAGCATTACTTAGCATGCTAACCATATTAGCATGCTAAGCTAACTTAATGCTAATGAAGCTCATGGTTAACTTGATAACTGAAGAGCCACATTAAAGAGAATGACAACTGGTTAGCATGCTAAGCAATTAGCATGCTAAGCTAACTAGCATAAGACAACAAACACAAGCAAGGTCACATTCAGAGATGAATATCTTGGGAATGGTAGCGAATATCAAAAATCCATTCAGTCATTTCTGTGCGGCTCGGTCCAAAGATCACCTGAGCTGATTTTGGACAAAATTGGACAAAAATTGTAGGAGGAGTAGCGAAAAAACTGTTTTCCATTTATTTCAATATGGCGGACAGGTACATTTAAGGAAAATGACAAATGACACATCGTCGGAATCGGCATAAGCCATGGAATAAAATGACATAAAGCATACACATTTTGGAAAGTGTTTTCAAAAGTTATAAGTGGTTTTGCAATAATCATTACATCTGTGGAACAGTAGGTGGCGCTGTGTTGAAACTTCTCAGGTACCTTCAGGACCTTCTAAAGGTCATACATACCAATTTGTGTGAAGATATGTCAAATTGTTTAAAAGTTATTGCAATTTATGACAAAATTCAAAATGGCGGACACGTGGTTCATCCGATGTTGACGAATTCGATATCCTCGGATTCGGCATGGCACAGGGAATCCATAGACACCAAGATCTTGATTTTCTAATAAAGTGTTCAAAAGTTATTGGCCAAAATAGCCATTTTTCAGATCTCATGACCTGTAGGTGGCGCTGTTCCCAAATTTGGCATGGAACCTCAGATCATGGTCTTGATCAAGTGTACCAATTTTAGTTTTGATTGCTCAAAGTTTGGCCGAGATACAGCCTCTATAGCAATTTTGGGTCAACCTCGTTAACTTCGTGACATCATAACTTTTGAACAAAGATGAATAAAAAAAATCTGTTCAGTCATTTCTGTGCGGCTCAGACCAAAGATCACCTGATCAAAGTTTGGACAAAATTGGACAAATTTTGAAGGAGGAGTAGCGAAAAAACGGAATACTGTACTTTTCAAAATGGCCGCTACTGTAATGGGCGGAGACTTAATGTAAGAATTTGAATAGAATCAGCATGAAGAGACGAATCAGATGTACTAAATTGTATTTTTCTAGAGCAAATGGTTCAAAAGTTATAAACTTTAGAATGTTGAATTTTTGAACTGGTGGTGGCGCTATAGAGTTGGTCCTAGAGACTCCAAAATTGGTCAGATTTCTAGACATGACCATCACTACAAGTGTGCCAAATTTCATCATTTTCTCATGTTCCGTTGATAGGGCTGCCATAGACTCCCATTCGGGAGGAAGAATAATAATAATAAAAGGGAAAACGTACAATTACAATAGGGGCTACAGCCCCTTTGGGGCTTGGCCCCTAATAATAATAATAATAATAAAACTAACAGATACAATAGGGGCTATAGCACCTTCGGTACCGAGATACAGCCTCTATAGCAATTTCAGGTCGACCTCGTGAACTTCATGACAACATAACTTTTGAACAAATATGAATACAAAAAATCTGTTCAGTCATTTCTGTGCAGCTCAGACCAAAGATCATCTGATCAAAGTTTGGACAAAATTGGACAAAATTTGGAGGAGGAGTAGCGAAAAAACGGATTACTGTACTTTTCAAAATGGCTGCTACTGTAATGGGCGGAGACTTAATGTAATATGTTGAATAGCATCAGCATGAAGAGCCAAATTAGATGTACTAAATTACATTTTTCTAGAGATCACTACAAGTGTGCCAAATTTCATCATTTTCTCATGTTTCGTTGATAGGGCTGCCATAGACTCCCATTCGGGAAAAATAATAATAATAATAATAATAATAATAATAAATATAGCTGCAAGCAGCAATTCGGGGGCAAGCCCCAGAAGGGGCAGTAGCGCAATACGGAGCAGGTAGAGCAAAAACAGCTGAAATTGAATGTACATGCAAAACAGCTGGTTCAGAAGGACAGGTGGAAATGAAATGAAAATCAATAGAAGTTTAGATGAGAATGAACACATAATGAACTAAAAACACTTGTATCTAATTCAAGAGGAATAATGATTAGTACAATGCTTATTTGGATAAAAAAGGAATCAAAATGACTCATTACACACAATTGAATAATGACCACCCAACACGGGATTCGAAACCACGACCTCCAGGTCCAGTGTCCATTGCACATATCATTGCACCACTGTGCAGGTGAATGTTGGCACAACTGCTGAAGTTCATTAGTTCATGTGAAAATGAACTCAAAATGAAGAATTTTAATAAAACTGCACTGAATGTTATATTTAATAACTTTACTTTAGATCATTCTGCAGCTCATCATGCTGTAGCGCAATACGGAGCAGGAAGAGGAAAAACAGCAGAAAATGAACAAACATGAAACAGCTGGTTCAGAATTATGGGCGAGAATGATCTCAGAATGTACAGAAGCTTAGATGAAAATGAACACAGCATGAAACAAAAAGCATTTATTTCTAATCCAAGAGGCAATAAAGGAATCAAAACACACAATTTCATAAAACCGCTCCACTCCGAGGAGTAGCGAAAAAACGTTTTTTCATTTATTTCAATATGGTGGACAGGTACATTTAAGGAAAATGATAAATGACACATCGTTGGAATTGGGATTAGCCTGGGAATAAAATGACATAAAGCATACACATTTTGGAAAATGTTTTCAAAAGTTATAAGTGTTTTTGCAAAAAACATTATATCTGTGGAACAATAGGTGGCGCTGTGTTGAAACTTCTCAGGTACCTTCAGGACCTTCTAAAGGTCATACATACCAATTTTTGTAAAGATATGTCAAATAGTTTAAAAGATATTGCAGTTTATGACAAAATTCAAAATGGCAGACACGTGGTTCATCCGATGTTGACAAACTCGATATCCTCATGTTCGGCATGGCCCAAGGAATCCATAGACACCAAGATCTTGATTTTCTGACAAAGTGTTCAAAAGTTATTGGCCAAAATAGCCATTTTTCAGATCTCATGACCTGTAGGTGGCGCTGTTCCCAAATTTGGCATGGAACCTCAGATCATGGTCTTGATCAATTGTACCAATTTTTGTTTCGATTGCTCAAAGTTTGGCCGAGATACAGCCTCTATAGCAATTTCAGGTCAACCTTGTTAACTTCGTGACATCATAACTTTTGAACAAAGATGAATAAAAAAAATCTGTTCAGTCATTTCTGTGCGTCTCAGACCAAAGATCATCTGACCAAAGTTTGGACAAAATTTGGACCAATTTTGAAGGAGGAGTAGCGAAAAAACGGAATACTGTACTTTTCAAAATGGCCGCTACTGTAATGGGCAGAGACTTAATGTAAGAAGTTAGAAGAAGATGAATCAGATGTACTAAATTGTATTTTTCTAGAGCAAATGGTTCAAAAGTTATAACCTTTAGAATGTTGAATTTTTGAACTGGTGGTGGCGCTATAGAGTTGGTCCTAGAGACTCCAAAATTGGTCAGATTTCTAGACATGACCATCACTACAAGTGTGCCAAATTTCATCATTTTCTCATCTTCCGTTGATAGGGCTGCCATAGACTCCCATTCGGGAGGAAGAATAATAATAAAAGGGAAAACGTACAATTACAATAGGGGCTACAGCCCCTTCGGGGCTTGGCCCCTAATAATAAGAATACTAACGGATACAAGAGGGGCTACAGCACCTTCGGTGCTTGGCCCCTAAATAGCTGCAAGCAGCAATGCGGGGCTAAGCACCGAAGGCACCGCAAACAGAGCAACACAGCAAGCAGAGCAACACTGTAAGCAGAACAGCACATCAAACAGAGCAGCACACCAAGCAGAGCAGAACATCAAACAGAACAGCACAGCATGCTGAGCAACACTGCAGGCAGAACAGCACAGCAAAAAGAGCAGCTTTTAAAGCAGAGCAACACGGCAAGCATTTCAAGCACTCAAATGTCTGAGCTGTAGTGCAGTGCGGAGCAAGAAGAGCAAAAACAGCAAAAATTGAATGTACATGAAAAACAGCTGGTTCAGAAGTAGAAGTGAGAATGAGCTCAAAATGACCAGAAGGTTCTTGGGATGATAGAGGAATTGAAATGACAACATTAGAAATAATTTTATAAAGTCACCCCACATGGGATTCGAACCCACAATCTCTGGATCATGTGTCTGTCACTCAACTCTTTGCACCACTGAGCAGACAGTGTCACACAGCTGTCAGAGTTCAGTAGTTCATGAGAATGAACTCACAATGAAGAGCGACACAGCATACATTTCATGCACTCAAATGTCTGAGTTGTAGTGCAATGCAGAGCAAGAAGAGCAGAAATTGAATGTACATGAAAAACAGCTGGTTCAGAAGTAGAGGTAAGAATGAACTCAAAATGACCAGAGGCTGAGATGAAAATGAACACAGAATTAATAAAAATAGATTTATTTCTAATTAAAAGAAGAAAGACTAGTACAATACTTATTTGGATAATAAAGGAATATAAATTACAACATTACAAACAATTTTATAAAGTTGACCCACACGGGACTCGAACCCACAGTCTCTGGATCATGTGTCTGTCACGCAACTCTTTGCGCCACTGGGCAGACAGTATCACATAGCTGTCGAAGTTTAGTAGTTCATGAGAATGAACTCACAATGAAGAATTTTATAAAAATGCAACATATGTTATATTTATAAATTTTAGTTTAGATCATTCACAGAAACATTCAATATCAGGAACAGAAGCAATTTGTACAAAATAACCATTCAGCATGCTAAGCTAATTAGCATAAGACAACAAACACAAGCAAGGTCACATTAAGAGACAAATATCTCGGGAACGGTAGCGAATATCAAAAATCCGTTCAGTCATTTCTATGCGGCTCGGTCTAAAGATCATCTGAGCTGATTTTGGACAAAATTGGACAAAATTTGTGGGAGGAGTAGCGAAAAAACTGTTTTTCATTTATTTCAATATGGCGGACAGGTACATTTAAGGAAAATGACAAATGACACATCGTTGCAATTGGCATTAGCCAGGGAATAAAATGACATAAAGCATACACATTTTGGAAAATCTTTTCAAAAGTTATAAGCGTTTTTGCCAAAAACATTATATCTGTGGAACAGTAGGTGGCGCTGTCTTGAAACTTCTCACGTACCTTCAGGACCTGCAAAAGGTCATACGTACCAATTTTTGTAAAGATATGTCAAATTGTTTAAAAGATATTGCAATTTATGACAAAATTCAAAATGGCGGACACATGGTTCATCCGATGTTGATTCGGGAAAAATAATAATAATAATAATAATAATAAAACTAACAGATACAATAGGGGCTTCAGCACCTTCGGTGCTTGGCCCCTAATAATAATAATAATAATAATAATAATAAAACTAACAATTACAATAGGGGCTTCAACACCTTCGGTGCTTGGCCCCTAAAAAATATACCTGCAAGCAGCAATTACGGGGCCAAGCACAAAAACGGCACAAGAAGCCAGCCAACATGGCTGGGAGCATCAGACCAACAGCAGCAGTGAGCAATTAGAAAAAAAGTTATTAGCATTGTTGTCAATTTTGTTATAACTTTTGACCACAAGGTGCCGCTGGTCCAAAACTTCTCAGGCTCCTTCAGGGCATTGTCCTGATGACCCATGCCAAATTTATGAATTTTGGTCAAACCCATCAGAAGTTATAAGCAAAAATAGCCATTTTTTATATCTCCACTCCAGTAGGTGGCACTGCGCCGAAACGCTGCATGTTGCCTCAGGTCATACTTGTGATGACATGTACCAAGTTTGGTCAGAATACGATAAAGCGTTGCGGAGATACAGCCTTATGTCTATTTTCGCAAGCACTACGTACAATTCGTTCGCGTGTTTTTCGAAAACGGTTTGAGGAATCAACTTGAATTCCATAACTTTTTGTCGGCATAGTCTGAAGATGATCTGGTTCAATTTTTGTGAAAATCGGAGTAACGGCCTAGGAGGAGTTCGAAAAAGTATGTTTTTTTGAAAATTCAAAATGGCGGAAAATTTTTTATGACGTTTTTATGAATTTCGATTCCTCTTGACCCAAGGAATCAGAGGAAAAAAGATTTTTGTTTTAAATTTTGTTTCTAGCCCTTACGGTTCAAAAGTTATTAACATAAACATAAGGGCAACTCTGGACAGCTGGTGGCGCTAGAGGGATTGAGTTAGAGACTCCAAACTGGCTGTGGACAAAGGTCAGACTGTCCTCTAACTGTGTGCCAAATTTCACAACTTTTTACCATACGGTTCTATGGGCTGCCATAGACTTCAAGAGCGGAAGAAGAAGAAGAATAATAAATATAGCTGCAAGCAGCAATTACGGGGCCAAGCAAAAAGCGGCACAACAAGCCAGCCAAGATGGCTGGGAGCATCAGACCAGCTGCGACAGTAAGCAATTAAAGACCTATTAGGATCATTTTAGGCAAAAGAGCTGAAAAATGATATACAGTCAATAATAAAGATTTAATGGTTTATCACTTTTGATCAATAGGTGGCGCTGTGACCAAATTAATGTGGTATGGTCAGAGTGAGGTAGCAATGACACTCGCTAAGGATATGACTCCCGTGAAAATAAGTCAACCAGATCAAAAGTTATAAACATATGAAAAAAACACTAGATGGTGCTGGTTTGAAACTTCTCAGGCTCCTTCGGGACCTTGTGCTGATGACTCATACCGAGTTTTGTAACAATACGCTAATGCGTTCATAAAATACAGCATTTTTGCACAAAATTCAAAATGGCCGACAACCAAAATGGCTGATATGGGAAAATTGGATATCATTCGACTCGGCATGATGCTCCTAATCTAACAAGACCAAATTTATGATTTTTGGACAAACATATTTGAAGCTATAAGCAAAAATAATGGCTATTTTGGCTTTTTTGAATCTCCAGACCAGTAGGTGGTGTTGCGACGAAACTCAGCATGTAGGCTCTGGTCTTGCTTGGGATGATTTGTATGAAGCTTGGTCTAAATATGATCAATCATTGCAGAGATACAGCCATGAGTCCAAACTGGGTGCTCTGTGTTAAATTAATTTGCGTGTTTTTTGAGAATGGTTGAGTTTATCAAAAAGCTTTTGATAACTTTTTGCCAGAATGGTCTGAAGATGATCTGGTTCAATTTTCATAATAATCAGACCAACAGCCTAGGACGAGTTCGAAAAAGTAGGTTTTTCGCAAAATTCAAAATGGCGGACAAACCATAAGTCGAAACCTAGCATGTTTGGTATCGTTAGACTCAGCAGGGATTCAGGAGTCTAAGGTCATGACTCTTTTGAAAATAAGTTGACCACACCCATATTGATAAGCATTTGAATATTTGATTTTACCACTAGGTGGCGCTGGTCCGAAACATCTCAGGCTTGTTCAGGGCATCGTGCTGATGACCCATACCGAGTTTTGTGGTGATATGCTAATGCATTCATAAAATACAGCATTTTAGCACAAAATTCAAAATGGCCGACGGCTAAAATGGCTGATATGGTAATAATGGATATGACTCGACTCGGCATGATGCCCTGAATCTGACGTGACCACATTTATGATTTATGGACAAACCATTCAGAAGTTATTAGCATAAATAGCCATTTTTCGTATCTCTGGACCAGTAGGTGGCACTGCACCAAAACGCTGCAGGTTGCCTCAAGTCATGCTTATGATGAAATGTACCCAGTTTGGTCTGAAAACGATAAAGCATTGTGGAGACATAGCCTCAAGTCTGATTTTGCGAACTTTTTGTTTAATTCATTTATGAAGTTTTCAAGAACGGTTTGTTATATCAACAAGCTTTTGATAACTTTTTGTTGGCATGGTCTCAAGATGATCTGGTTCAATGTTGATGATAATCAGAGTAACAGTCTAGGAGGAGTTCGAAAAAGTAGGTTTTTCGTAAAATTCAACATGGCGGACAAACCATAAGTCAAAACCTAGCAAGTTTGGTATTGTTGGACTCAGCAGGGATTCTGGAGTCTAAGGATATGACTTATTTGAAAATAAATTGACCACACTTAAAGTGATAAGCATTTGAATATTTGATTTTACCACTAGGTGGCGCTGGTCCGAAACTTTTCAGGCTCGTTCAGGGCACCGTACTGATGACCCATACCGAGTTTTGTGACGATATGCTAATGCGTTCGTAAAATACAGCATTTTAGCACAAAATTCAAAATGGCCGACAGCCAAAATGGCTGATATGGTAATAATGGTATTCATTCGACTCGGCATGATGCCCCGAATCTGACAAGACCACATTTATGATTTATGGACAAACCATTCAGAAGTTATTTGCATAAATAGCCATTTTTCATATCTCCAGACCAGTAGGTGGCACTGCGTTGAAACACTGCATGTTGCCTCAAGTCATGCTTGTGATGACTTGTATGAAGTTTGGTCAGAATACCATAAATCGTTTTGGAGATATAGCCTCAAGACTGATTTTGCGAGCTCTTCATCAAATTCATTTGTGCCCTATTCGAGAAAGGTTCGATCTATCAAAAAGCTTTTGAGGAGTTTTTGCAGTCATGGTCTGAAGATGGTCTAGTTCAATTTTGGTGATAATCGGAGTAATGGTCTAGGAAGCAGCAATTACGGGGCCAAGCAAAAAAGGGACAACAAGCCAGCCAACATGGCTGGGAGCATTAGGCCAACTGCAACAGTGAGCAATTAAAGACCTATTACGATCATTTAAGGCAAAAGAGTTGGAAAATGATATATACAGTCAGTAATAAAGATTTACTGATTTATCACTTTCGACCAATAGGTGGCGCTGTGACCAAATGAATGTGGTTTGGTCAGAGTGAGGTGACAATGACACTCACTAAGGATATGACTCCCGAAAAAATAAGTCAACCAGAAAAAATGCAGGAGGTGGCGCTGGTTTGGAACTATTCAGATTCTTTCAGGGCCTTGTGCTGATGACCTATACAGAGTTTCGCAACAATATACTAATGCGTTCACAAAATACAGTATTTTAAACCAAAATTTAAAATGTCCGATGGCCAAAATGGCCGACATGGGAAAATTGGATATCATTCGACTTGGCATGATGCCCCGAATTGAAAAAGACCAACTTTATCATTTTTGGACAAACCTATCTGAAGCTATAAGCAAAAATAATGGCTATTTTGGCTTTTTTGTATCTCCAGACCAGTAGGTGGCGTTATGACAAAACTCAGCATGTAGGCTCTGGTCTTGCTTGGGATGATATGTATGAGGTTTGGTCTGAATATGATAAAGCATTGCAGAGATACAGCCATGAGTCCAAATTGGGTGCTCTGCGTTAAATTAATTTGCGTGTTATTTGAGAATGATTGAGTTTATCAAAAAGCTTTTGATAACTTTTTGCCACAATGGTCTGAAGATGATCTGATTTGATTTTCATGACAATCAAATGAAGCGTCTAGGACGAGTTCGAAAAGCAGGTTTTTCGCAAAATTCAACATGAGGCACAAACTATATGTCGAAACCTACCATGTTTGGTATCGTTGGACTCAGAAGGGATTCAGGTGTCTAAGATCATGACTATTTTGAAAATAAGTCGACCACACTCATAGTGATAAGCATTTGAATATTTGATTTTACCACTAGGTGGCGCTGGTGCGAAACTTCTCAGGCTCGTTCAGGGCATCGTACTGATGACCCATATCGAGTTTTGTGATGATATGCTAATGTGTTCGTAAAATACAGCATTTTAGCACAAAATTAAAAATGGCCGACGACCAAAATGGCTGATATGGTAATAATGGTTATCATTCGACTCGGCATGATGCCCCTAATCTAACAAGACCAAAGTTATGATTTTTGGACAAACCTATCTGAAGCTGCAAGCAAAAATAATCATTTTTTGTATATCCAAAGCAGTAGGTGGCGCTGCGCCAAAACTCAGCATGTAGGCTCTGGTCTTGCTTGGGATGATATGTATGAACTTTGGTCTGAATATGATAAAGCATTGCAGAGATACAGCCATGAGTCCAAATTGGGTGCTCTACGTTAAATTAATTTGCGTGTTATTTGAGAATGGCTTGATTTACCGAAAAGCTTTTGATAACTTTTTGCCAGAATGGACTGAAGATGATCTGGTTTGATTTTCATGACAATCAAATGAAGCGTCTAGGACGAGTTCGAAAAAGTAGGTTTTTTCGCAAAATTCAACATGGCGGACAAACCATATTTCGAAACCTAACATGTTTGGTATCGTTGGACTCAGCAGGGATTCGGGAGTCTAAGGACATGACTCTTTTGAAAACAAGTCGACCACAGTCAAAGTGATAAGCATTTGAATATTTGATTTTACCACTAGGTGGCGCTGGTGCGAAACTTCTCAGGCTGGTTCAGGGCATCATGCTGATGACCCATACCGAGTTTTGTGACGATACGCTGATGCGTTCATAAAATACAGCATTTTAGCACAAAATTCAAAATGGCCGATGGCCAAAATGGCTGATATGGTAATAATGGTTATCATTCGACTCGGCATGATACCCTGAATCTGACGTGACCACATTTATGATTTCTGGACAAACCATTCAGAAGTTATTAGCCAAAATATCCATTTTTCGTATCTCCGGACCAGTAGGTGGCACTGCACTGAAACACTGCATGTTGGCTTAAGTCATGCTTGTGATGACATGTATTAAGTTTGGTCAAAATACGATAAATCATTTTGGAGATATAGCCTTAAGTGTGATTTTGCGAGCTTTCGGTCGAATTCGTTTGTGCCCTATTCGAGAACGGATGGATCTATCGAAAAGCTTTTGATAACTTTTTGCAGTCATGGTCTGAAGATGATCTGGTCCAATTTTTGTGAAAATCGGAGTAACGCCCTAGGAGGAGTTCGAAAAAGTAGGTTATTCGGAAAATTCAAAATGGCGGTAAAATTTTCATGACGGAAAATGACGTCATATAGTGCAATCGATTCGTCTTGACCCAAGGAATCAGAGGAAAAAAGAATTTTGTTTCTAGCCCTTATGGTTCAAAAGTTATTAACATAAACATAAGTGCAACTTTGGACAGCTGGTGGCGCTAGAGGGATTGAGTTAGAGACTCCAAATTGGCTATGGACACAGTTCAGACTGTCGTCTAACTGTGTGCCAAATTTCACAACTTTTTACCATACGGTTCTATGGGCTGCCATAGACTCCAAGAGCGGAAGAATAATAAATATAGCTGCAAGCAGCAATTACGGGGCCAAGCACAAAAACGGCACAAGAAGCCAGCCAACATAGCCGTGAGCATCAGACCAACAGCAGCAGTGAGCAATTAGAAAAAAAAGTTATTAGCATTTTGTCAAGTTTGTTATAACTTTTGAGCACGAGGTGGCGCTGGTCCGAAACTTCTCAGGCTGCTTCAGGGCATTGTCCTGATGACCCATACCAAATTAATGAATTTTGGTCAAACCCATCAGAAGTTATAAGCAAAAATAGCCATTTTTCATATCTCCACTCCAGTAGGTGGCGCTGCGCCGAAACACTGTATGATGCCTCAGGTCATGCTTGTGATGACACGTACCAAGTTTGGTCTGAATATGTCAAAGCATTGTAGAGATACAGCTTCAAGAGTAATTTTTGCATCATCTCTCAAATTCTTTGCTCCGGTATACGAAAACGGTTTGACTTATCAACTTGAAATCCATAACTTTTTGTCGGCATGGTCTGAAGATGATACGGTTAGATTTTGGTCAAAATCGGAGCAACGGTCTAGGAGGAGTTCGAAAAAGTAGGTTTTTAAAGAAAAACAATATGGCGGACAGGAAGTTCAGCCAACTATGGCAAATTTGATATCTATGTTCTTGGCATGACCCAACGAATCAACTGAGACCAGTTTCATTACAATGAGTTAAAATAGTCAAAAGTTATTAGCATTTTTGTACATTTTGTTATAACTTTTGACCACAAGGTGGCGCTGTTCCGAAACTTCTTAGGCTCCTTCAGGACATTGTGCTGATGACCCATACCAAGTTTCATAATGATACGCTACTGCGTTCATAAAATACAGCATTTTAGCACAAAATTCAAAATGGCCGACAGCCAAAATGTCCGAAATGGGAAAATTGGATATTATTCGATTCGGCATGATGCCCCAAATCGAACAAGACCAAATTCATGATTTTTGGCCAAACCCATCAGAAGTTATAAGCAAAAACATAAATTTTTCATATCTCCGCACCACTAGGAGGCGCTGCGCTGAAACGTTGCATGTTGCCTCAGGTCATGCTTGTGATGACAGGTACCAAGTTTGGTCTGAATACGATAAAGTGTTGCGGAGATACAGCCTTATGTCTATTTTTACAAGCACTACGTACAATTCGTTCGCTTGTTTTACGAAAACTGTTTGAGTAATCAACTTGAATTCCATAACTTTTTGTCAGCATGGTCTGAAGATGATCTGGTTCAATTTTTGTGAAAATCGGAGTAACGGCCTAGGAGGAGTTCGAAAAAGTAGGTTTTTCAGAAAATTCAAAATGGCGGAAAAATTTTCATGACGGAAAATGACGTCATATGGTGCAGTCGAATCAGCTTGAACCAATGAATCAGAGGAAAAAAGAATTTTGTCTCTAGCCCTTATGGTTCAAAAGTTATTAGCATAAACATAAGTGCTACTTTGGACAGCTGGTGGCGCTAGAGGGATTGAGTTAGAGACTCCAAATTTGCTATGGACAAAGGTCATTCTGTCCTCTAACTGTGTGCCAAATTTCACAACTTTCCCGCAAGTGGTTCTATGGGCTGCCATAGACTTCAAGAGCGGAAGAAGAAGAAGAATAATAATAAGCGTACGGAACGCCAACAATAACAATAGGTGCCTCCGCACCTTCGGTGCTTGGCCCCTAATAATAAGAAAACTAACAATAACAATAGGTGCCTAAGCACCTTCGGTGCTTGGCCCCTAATAAGCGTACGGAACGCCAACAATAACAATAGGTGCCTAAGCACCTTCGGTGCTTGGCCCCTAATAATAATAATAAGAAAACTAACGGAAACAATAGGTGCCTCCGCACCTTCGGTGCTTGGCCCCTAATAATAATAAAAATTAAAAAAAAAGAAATCTAACAGATACAATAGGTGCCTCCACACCTTCGGTGCTTGGCCCCTAATAAAAAAAAAAAAAAAAGAACGCCAACGGATACAATAGGTGCCTCCGCACCTTCGGTGCTTGGCCCCTAAATATAGCTGCAAGCAGCAATTACGGGGCCAAGCACAAAAACGGCACAAGAAGCAAGCCAACACGACTGGGAGCATCAGGCTAACTGCAGCAGTGAGCAATTAAAGACCTATTAAGATCATTTTAGGCAAAAGAGCTGAAAAATGAACAAAAATGAGGATTTACTGGTTCATTACTTTCGACCAATAGGTGGCGCTGTGTCCAAATTGTTGTGGTATGGTCAGAGTGAGGTGACAATGACACTTGCAAAGTTTGGTGTCAATATGTCAAAGCACTGAAGAGATACAGCTTCAAGTGTCGTTTTTGCATCATGCCTCAAATTCTTTGCTCTGTTATACAAAAACCATTTGACATATCGACTTGAAATCCATAACTTTTTGTCGGCATGGTCTGAAGATGACACGGTTCAATTTTGGTGAAAATCGGAGCAACGGTCTAGGAGGAGTTTGAAAAAGTAGGTTTTTAAAGAAAAACAATATGGCGGACAGGAAGTTTAGCTGACTATGGCAAATTTAATATCTATGTTCTCAGCATGACCCAAGGAATCTACTGAGACCAGTTTCATTACAATCGGTTAATATAGTCAAAAGTTATTAGCATTTTTGTAAATTTTGTTATAACTTTTGACCACAAGGTGGCGCTGTGCCGAAACTTCTCAGGCTCCTTCAGGGCATTGTCCTGATGACCCATACCGAGTTTCATAACGATACTCTAATGCGTTCGTAAAATACAGCATTTTAGCACAAAATTCAAAATGGCCGACGGCCTAAATGGCCGATATGGGAAAATTGGATATCAATCGACTCGACATGATTCCCTGAATCTAACGAGACCAAATATATGATTTTTGGACAAAACCATCAAAAGTTATAAGCAAAAATGTCCATTTTTCATATCTCCGCACCAGTAGGTGGCGCTACTCCGAAACACTGCATGGTACCTCAGGTCATGCTTGTGATGCCATGTATCAAGTTTGGTCTGAATACGATAAAGCGTTGCGGAGATACAGCCTTATGTCTATTTTCGCAAGCACTACGTACAATTCGTTTGCGAGTTTTTCGAAAACGGTTTGAGGAATCGACTTGAATTCCATAACTTTTTGTCAGCATGGTCTGAAGATGATCTGATTCAATTTTCATGAAAATCGGAGTAACGGCCTAGGATGAGTTCGAAAAAGTACGTTTTTCAGAAAATTCAAAATGGCGGACAGGAAGTTTAGCTGACTATGGCAAATTTAATATCTATGTTCTCAGCATGACCCAAGGAATCTACTGAGACCAGTTTCATTACAATCGGTTAATATAGTCAAAAGTTATTAGCATTTTTGTAAATTTTGTTATAACTTTTGACCACAAGGTGGCGCTGTGCCGAAACTTCTCAGGCTCCTTCAGGGCATTGTCCTGATGACCCATACCGAGTTTCATAACAATACGCTAATGCGTTCGTAAAATACAGCATTTTAGCACAAAATTCAAAATGGCCGACGGCCTAAATGGCCGATATGGGAAAATTGGATATCAATCAACTCGACATGATGCCCTGAATCTAACGAGACCAAATATATGATTTTTGGACAAACCCATCAAAAGTTATAAGCAAAAATGTACATTTTTCATATCTCCGCACCAGTAGGTGGCGCTGTGCCGAAACACTGTATGGTACCTCAGGTCATGCTTCTGATGCCATGTACCAAGTTTGGTCTGAATACGATAAAGCATTGTGGAAATACAGCCTTACTTCTGTTTTCGCAAGCACTACGTACAATTCGTTTGCGAGTTTTTCGAAAATGGTTTGAGGAATCGACTTGAATTCCATAACTTTTTGTCGGCATGGTCTGAAGATGATACGGTTCAATTTTGGTGAAAATCGGAGCAACGGTCTAGGAGGAGTTCGAAAAAGTAGGTTTTTAAAGAAAAACAATATGGCGGACAGGAAGTTCAGTTGACTATGGCAAATTTGATATCTATGTTCTCAGCATGACCCAAGGAATCTACTGAGACCAGTTTCATTACAGTCGGTAGATATAATCAAAATTTATTAGCATTTTTGTAAATTTTGATATAACTTTTGACCACAAGGTGGCGCTGGTCCGAAACTTCTCAGGCTCCTTCAGGGCTTTGTCCTGATGACCCATACCGAGTTTCGTAACGATACGCTAATACATTCGTAAAATACAGCATTTTAGCACAAAATTCAAAATGGCCGACGGCCAAAATGTCTGATATGGGAAAATTTGACATCATACGACTCGGCATGATTCCCCGAATCCAATGAGTCCAAATTTATGATTATTGGACAAACCCATCAGAAGTTATAAGCAAAAACATCAATTTTTCATATCTCCGCACCACTAGGTGGCACTGCGCCGAAACGCTGCATGTTGCCTCAGGTCATGCTTGTGATGACATGTACCAAGTTTGGTCTGAATACGATAAAGCGTTGCGGAGATACAGCCTTATGTCTATTTTCGCAAGCACTACGTACAATTCGTTCGCGTGTTTTTCGAAAACGGTTTGAGGAATCAACTTGAATTCCATAACTTTTTGTCGGCATGGTCTGAAGATGATCTGGTTCAATTTTCGTGAAAATTGGAGTAACGGCCTAGGAGGAGTTCGAAAAAGTACGTTTTTCAGAAAAGCAGCACCTTCGGTGCTTGGCCCCTAATAATGGCATTCTATTATATACTTTAAAATATAATGTATTTCTGTGATGCAAAGTGTCTGAACAATTATGTTACATCTATGGTATTTCATATAGCCTTTTAGCTTAAAAGCATGCACATTTGGAGAAATACTGATGGATTCTCATATGTTTATGTCAATTTTCAAATTTAAAATGGCGGAAAATTTTTCATGACAGTAAATGACGTCATATTGTGCATTCGAATCGTCCTGACCCATGGAATCAGAGGAAAGAAGAATTTTGTTTCTAGCCCTTATGGTTCAAAAGTTATTTGCATAAACATAAGTGCAACTTTGGACAGCTGGTGGCGCTAGAGGGATTGAGTTAGAGACTCCAAATTTGCTATGGACAAAGGTCATTCTGTTCTCTAACTGTGTGCCAAATTTCACAACTTTCCCGCAAGCGGTTCTTTGGGCTGCCATAGACTTCAAGAGCGGAAGAATAATAATAATAAGAGTACGGAACGCCAACAGTTACAATAGGTGCTTGGCCCCTAATAAAAAGAAAACTAACAATTACAATAGGTGCCTTCGCACCTTCGGTACTTGGCCCCTAATAACAAAACTAACGATTACAATACGTGCCTTCGTACCTTCGGTGCTTGGCCCCTA